>NW_026861722.1:0-9548 GCF_026571515.1 Ruditapes philippinarum | reverse complement strand
CCCTTTTTCTTTTTAAATTTTCTTTTTTTTTAAAAAATTTTTGTTTGGGAAATTTTCTTTTGGGAAAAATTTCAAACAAAAAAGGCACTAGGCTTTTGCTTTAAAACCAAAAAGTGCTCAATTACATTATACGGGGGAACCAAAATTTAAATTTTTAAAAAACCCTTTAAAAGGGAATTTTAAAAACGTTTTGTATTTTTTTTGATTCAAAAACAAAAGATTTGGGTTCCCACCTGCTCCGGGGATTTTAATTTTGGGAAACGTTTTTTGCCCTAGTTTGGGAGTTCAGGGGGCCCGTTTTGGAGGGCTTTCATCTAAAAAAAACCTTGGGGAAAAAAAAGATCCCCAATATTTTTCCCCTAAAATTTAGTTTTAAAATTTTTCTCAGAAAAAATTTTCATTAAATTTGGGTGGGTTTTGGTTAAAAATCTTTTTCCCACCCTTTTTTAATTTATTTTTTTCCAATTTTTTTCCAAATTTTAAAAGGGCTCCCAAAATTGGGGTTTTTTAAAAAAAAAATTGGGCCCAAAACTTATTCGAAACTATTTGCAAGGGTTTAAAAAAACAAATTATCTAAAACCATTTTTTGAAAAGAAATCAAAAACCTTTTTTCCCAAATATTAAAAATATATTTTTGTTTTTACATAACGTTTTTTCTTTTTTAAAAGGGGCTTTTTGATTTTTAAACCCATATCCTTTTAAAAAATGATTTTAAATTGAATTATAATTATTAACAAAAATATTTTGAAATTATGAAAAACAGAAAACTGGGAAAAGGGATTTGACATAATTAAAAGGGAAAAAAATTTTGGAGAAAACAATTTTTACCATTTTTATTGGGGCCGGGCCAAAAAATTTAAAGGAAAAAAAATTCTTTTTTCGAAATTTCCGGGGCCCCTTGGGGCTTTTTAAATTTTCGTTTGGGGGGGGTAACCCAAAATGGGAAATTCCCAAAAATTAAGAGGGGCCCCAAAGTTTTAAAAAAATTGATTTGGTGCCGGGCTGCCCCGAAATTTAAATGGTTAAATTTTTTAACTTGGGACAGGAAAAACCTTTTGTTTTCTTAAAATATTTCTTGTTTGGGGAAAAAGGGGAGATTTTCTTACTTCCTGTTATTTTTTGGGGTTTTGGGAAAAAATGTTTTGAAAAAAAACCTAAAAATTTTAAGGGGCCTCAAAAAAGGGGAAATTAAAATCAAAACCCTTTAAAAACCATTTCGCCCCTTTTTGGGTTTTGAAAGAAAGAATTTAAAATTTGTTTTATTCAATTTTAATTTTTTTTTTGTTAAAATGCCCTTTATGCCCAAACCACATACGGGAAATCCCCAACCTCAAAATCTGCAAAAATTAAAATAGAAAAGGAAAAACAAGATTTAAAAATTTAAATTTAAATTCCGAAAGACCCCAAAAAAAGTTTCAAGCGTTTTTTTTTTTAAGGACAAAAAAAAATTTAAAAATTTTTGGGTTAAAAAAAAAAATTTTATTTTTTTATAAACCCAATTTGATCCAATTTATTTTATTATTGTTTTGGGATGGGCCCTTTTAAAACTTTTTTAAAAAACAAACTTTTTTTGGAAAAATTTTTGGTATTTTTTTTTAGTTTTTTAATTTTTAAAAAAATTTTTTTGGAATTTTGCTTTAGTGAAAAACCCATGTTTATTTTTCGGGGCGTTTACTGGAAAGGAGCCCCACTGGGAAAAAAAAAAAGATCTTTTTTCAAAAACCATTTTAAAATTTTTAAAACCAAATTTAATTTTTTTAAGCTTTTTTGGGAAAACCCAACGTTTTTTTGTTCAAATAGAGAAAAATAAAGGAATTCCCCAAAAAGAAGGGCCCAAACAACGGGCAAAAATTGAAAAAAAATGTTGCAGGTTTGGGTTTGATTGTGAAGGTTCTGTTTCATTGGACTGTATGTCAAGTGCAAAAACTACCTGTTCCCCCGGGCCCCTTTTAAGCCCCACCGGCTTTAAGGGCAGGAAAAATTCAACATTTTTTAACATGAAAACTTGGTAACATTTAGAATTTTGAAAAAACCGATCCGCAGGGATGTTTTCATTATGGCGGGTATCATGGGGAACTTTCAATTTGGGGCCCCACGTAAAGTTTTTTTTTGCATTTCCATGAAAAGCGGGTTTTTATGGTCCCCCATGTAAAAAAAGAAAATGGTTTCGAAAGAATCGTTTAATTCTTTAAAAACTCCTTATTTCAAATTTAAAGCCTTTTTCTTTGCCCATTGTCCCAAAAGGGCCAAAATCCATATTTTTTTTCAAATGGCCTTATGTATTACCCACCCAAAAAAAAAGCCTTTCGTTTCTTGTCAGTGTTCCAAATAATTTAAAAATGCATTATCGTACCCCAAATAGTCTTGTTGATGAAAAAAACATATATATAAAATGGCATAATATACCCAATAAAACCTAAATTCCGTATTGTACTTGATGTAACCAAAACTTCTATTTGCAGATTGTCAACAAATAAAAGAGGGTAGCTAGCGCTTCGTCCAATATAGGTTTTTTTGATTGCTATGTACTCCAGCATTGAACGCAACAATGTTACAATAAAACTTCATTTTAAAATTCTTTGTTCTGAATTACCTTCTTGTCTGACAATCTGAAGTGCATTAATGTTATATGTTTTGTTGGAAAAAAGAACATAATTTATTGAGACATTATACTTGAGTGAGTATAATATATACCCTTCTTTAACTAAACTATTCCATTTAGATCGTTTAAACATAAGATAAATGTATAAGGCTTGAAGAAGACGAAGATCTATTCCGACATTCGTTTTGTTTTATATGATCATTTAAGAATTGATTGATGTATTTGGCATAGTACATAAAATCATCTATAAAGTTGTAGCTTTGTCAGTGTGATTGTTAAGGGTTACAACTAGACAACTAGAACATATTTTCTGGATTATTCAGACATGCAATTCTCGTACAATTCTACTTATGAGCTCCACATTAATTTGTTTGTTTGTTGTTTTTTGTATATTCTTATCACTATCAAATACAAAAAATTGCATGGAAAATATACAAACGTGAAATGACAATGCTAAAATATATTAATAAAATTATCTTGGTTCATACAATTTATTTAATCATTTTATAGCATTATTTTATTATATCTAAATATACATGTATTACAATTATGATATATTACAGAATATGAAAACCTAAACCTAACTGCATAAAGAAATGGAAACTTCCTTTCGTCCCAGACTCAAACTTAATATTTTATGCATCCACCTTTTAGTTGTAAATTTAATAGTGGTCAGGTTCTAATGAGAATCAACCCTTTACACGGAGACCAAACGATCACAAATTATAACTGGAGTAAATTCTCAGGGCTCAGTAGACTTATATAAATGTCACTATATAAAGATGATGGACTAAACAACAATAACTAGTAAATACGATTTCAATCAATGCTTTTGTTATATGAAAAGCCCTAACAAATTTAATAAGTATACTAATCAAATGATATTTAGTTTTATATTAAGAATAACTCTATTTATTATTTGAATTAAGATTATGCTTATGATATATTTTATATGTGGTCGATTACAATAAACGTAAACGTTTGTGTTTAGGACTAAGTCAAGTTTAATGTTTCAAGGCTAAGCCTTGTAGTACTGACCAGAGTAGGTACAGTACCTAACCTAGCTAACATTGCCAAAGTCAGCTTATTTATACCATTCAGTATTCACTGCAACAATTTGATTAGTTGACAATAATATTGTATATACCATGCAATAAGTATGAAATAGTAACTCATAACTTATAGATTAACTGTTAACTTAGATTACCGTAAATACCCATCCTATTACATAAATAATGTCCTCAAAATGTCACTAAACATGTTGGAAGAACAAATTATTGCCGACAGACCAAGCGTTTATACTACAAGGTTAGCTTTTAAAAAAGCTAGTAGCGACTCGCTTCGTAATTTTTTTCCAGGGGTGTGTTTAAATGTAAAAATGACAGTTCTGTTAGCTGAAGAGACTTCAGCGAACATCAAAATAAAAGTGCAGTCAACACTGGCCCGGTGCCCGATGGCCAGTGTAAATAAGTTCAGGCCAGTGTAAATTTAAGAAAATTTTGTTAATTATTTAGTAGAATAAATTCAAAACTGGAATTCGGGCCGGTAAATTCAAAGTCTTAAACTCATTGACTGAAAGTGACATATAAAGTTCTCTCAGTTTAACCAAGATGAGTATGAGTATATATGAAGATGCATGTAAACAGATAGAATGAAGTCCCTATGTCTATGCACATTTACCATATGGCCTGTTGACATTGACCACAAAATGTTAGATAGGTAGATTTCATAAAGATGTCTCTTTATACAAAATTAAGTTGTAATATGTTATTTAGTATTGGAAATGAGAGGCACAAGTCCTAAAGTAAACACAAGTTGTCAATCAATTCAGCCAGAAAAAGGCCGGGATCCAATTAAAAAATATAGGGATCCCGGAAATGTGACCAGTCTAAGAAAATGTTTTTCAGATAAGCCGGGATCCTATTAAAACGTATAGGGATCCGGGAATTGACCAGTTCAAGAATATAGTTTTCAGAAAAGCCGGGATCGTAGCAAAATGTAAATAGAACTCACGGATTAGCCAGTTCAAGTATTATAGTTTTCAGAAAAAGCTGGGATCGTATTAAAACATATAGGGATCCCGGGATTTGACCAATTCAAGAATATAGTCTTTGATTTTTCCAAATTAATTAGGCATATAATTATAAGTATTGTGATTTCCGCATTTTAAGTTTGTTAATAAATAGCTCTAAATATATCTATATTCTAGTTAAATTAATTTAACGTTCATTATATACAATAAAGAAAATTAACGTTTAATGGCCTTTCATTAACGACAACAAGCAACACAAATATAGTTCATTAGGTTTTTCCTCAATATCTTATACGATCCGGATCCCGGGCGTCCCGGATCCCGGCCAGTAAATACATACACTGAATACCGGAAAGGATAAAATGACCGGAAAAAAAGGAAAAATAAAAAATGCACAGAACCAGATGTACACTTATGTTAATTAACCAAACGAAAACTTACTACAGAGAAAACAGGTGAAATCGCTAAAACAAAAGTCAGTGTGAATATGATTAATTGAAAAGAATTCATAAAGACAAACATTTTCATCATCATTATATCTTTGCGCTCAAAACAATACTTGCTGATTTTTAAAAATGGCGTGAAAAATGAAGGTTTTTTGACGCTATGTAAGATTAAATTTGATTGGCTAAATAATTTTGGATCCTAGCCCTGATAGATAAATTTTGTAGAAAGCTGGAAGCCAAGCTTCGATTAAACTTTTGGATGGCTTCGGAGTTTAAGGTTGTTTCTCAGTAAAATCCTAACGTAATACCGGCTCGCCGTGGCGAGCCGGCATCAAAGAGTCTTAGCTCTTTTATTTAATAATTGATAAATATTCTGTTTGAGAAATCTAATATAAATATATAAATCTTGAAAGAAACGATTATTCATTGTGACATATAGTTCATTTTATATATTCATAAAATAATAGATGTGTTTGTTACAGTAGACAAAATCATCTACAAAGTTTTGTGTGTCTGTCCAATTATACAGTTATAATTGTAAATGATTATTATTGTTATATAATCATTGCAGTATTTACACAGACGAGTCGTGCCTTATTCTAGTATTTCTTCCGAATCAAACATATTTTCTGCAAGTTGTTAAACAGTCGAATCTGTAATTCTGCTTCTTTAACCGTATCAGATTGTGTTTCTGTAGCATTTTAAACGTTTGATTCCTAACAAAACAATAAATACTTTGAATGACTGTGTAACAGACACAGTAACAAGTAAAGAATGTGCATAATATTATTATGTCGGTTTGTTTAATTTTATCTGTAGGTATGATTTAGAATATTACAATACATACAAATCAATTATATAGAAAGTTGATTTTTTTCTCGACACGCAATCCTTTTCGAAGTGTTCAGCATAGTATAAACTTTTATCATTATATCTGTAGGTACAATACATACAAAACAATTATATAGAAAGTTGATTTTTTTCTGGACACGCAATCCTTTTCGAAGTGTTAAGCATAGCATTAAGTGTTATCATTATATCTGTAGGTATAATTTAGAATAGTGCATACATACAAAACAATTATAATTTATAATTTAAAATAGAAAGTCACGCAATCCTTTTAGAAGTGTTCAGCGTAGCATTAACTTTTATTATTTCCTCACAGCCATCAATCAGCATTACGTGTCATGAGCAAAACGAGTGAGGGAAGAAAATTGGCTTTCCTGTAAAACAAACAGCGTTAATTGATGCTATCTCTTTCTGGACAAATTGAGATGTGTCCATGGTCAATGAGATCAGAGATTGACCAGTGTCAGAACAGTGGTTTATTGAGAACTAAATCTCTTCTAATGGCCTCTTATCTTTGGCTAGAGACTGGGTCACTGCAAGGGTAAATTGCAAACGGACACTTTATCTCAATTTATATTGAAACAATGGCATATAAACAAAATATACGGCCTCTGCTCCCAGCTTGCATATTTCCAATATTTAACAATTGCAAGAGAAAATAAAATAATGAAATTATATAAAGTTTATAACACATGAATGTGTAACAATTTGAAATTAAAAAGTGCAAAGTGTTTACAGGCGTAAGAACCTGGTCAAAGAGCATACATTACAAATCATCCAGCATTGGCAGGTCCTAATGCGGCGCTTTGTTTTGACTTTATCTTAAACTCGTATATTGAACTACATGTATAAGCATTTTATGTTATCTATTATTGTAGTATTAACGTTAAATTGGAATTCTTGAAAATGAACATTTGCATATCTCGTTCAGGGCACGTAGAATGGCACCAAAATTTTAATGTGTCACTTAAGATTTAAAAGATAATCACCGTAAGATCACTTCTGCGGATGTTCCAAACTGACAATTTCACCACTATTGATTAGTAGTGTTTCATAAGCAGACACAGTCAAACCAAGCCTGCTACTACTTCTGTATTTGTAATTTTTAATGAATTTTGTATATCAAATAACACGCAACACTTCAAGTCTTTTTAAGTTTTTACAGTCACATTGTACCATTAGTATTACAGGTTATGGTAAAGTGCACCGAAATACTTTTGATGGGGCGTCCGTGACCGAGCTGTTTTGGTCGTTGACCACTTGCCCCTCAGCGCTTTCGGCTCGAATCCCGCCAGGGACTTTGGATTAATTGTATAAGAAAGCTATCCAGCAAGCTAACAGTACGTCGGTGGTTCTACTCATTTGCCCGTTCGAGCCCGAAATAATGCACGGAGGTGCGTCTGAGGTTTTCAATACCAGTGAAGTTCGAAAGTCGCCATATGCCCTATTCTGTGTTGGTGCTACTTAAAATCCACCAAATTATATGTTACACTTATAGGGTAATAAACAATAATAACAGTCTAAAAATGCAGGTAACTTTTTTATTATTGTTACTTACTCGGCCTAGAAGAACACAATTACTTACAGCGCATCGTTGGCGTTCATCAGAAAAAATCTTGGGATCATTACATTTCTTTTTCTAAAATCAATCTCATAAGATTATTTAAGATAACGTAGAGCGAAGTAACTTCATTTCCTCAGTAACACCGTTTGCAACGTGATATAGCTGAATTATAATTAAACATGTATTTGAGATAATTCAAAAATTGATTTCATAGACTTGCTATTAAATAGAAACAAAGAAATCATTTCATCATAGAAGTGTACAAAAATGAGTGACAAGAAGACTTTAATAAACTACAATGTATTAGATTTTATTATCTGTGTCCGAAAATCTAAAATTGATTGTTAAACTTGATAGTACAACGTTGGTAACAAATCCGAAAAAGTCTGCGTCTGGGATCTTTTTTTTCAAATTAAATATAAATTGAATATCCTCTTTATCCTTCTTTATATTGTTTTGTTGACATAGAAGGTTTATTTTCTATTGCAAATGCAAGCGCTTTGGAGAAATTACATATCAAAATGAAATAAATTTCTGTCAATTACTTGTACTACATATCGTCGGTACGATATAATTTTAAATGCCTTCTTATCAAATTTTAGTTATGTAAAATTGATTATGAAAATGCACTGAGAAACTATCACACCTAATAACACGTGAGTTAAAGGTACATTATGCCTCCGAAATTCATATTCTTTAGAAATGCTCTACATGTAATGTTTTGATAATGGATTTAGAGCATTTTAAATGCTTAAAAACTAAAGAAAATGAGCTGAACAGGCAGTAATGGGTCGTTAAGGTAACAAAATGTAAACTAAATAGTTTTTTTTTTACTTCACTATAATTATACCAGTTGCAAACATAAAAAATAAGCAAAAGATACTTTATGAGTGAATAAATGAGTATTTATTTCGGAAATGTAACAAGATGTCAAAATTAAAAATGTTTTTGAGAAATAGAAATGATAGCATAGAGGTAAAACGGGTCTTTAAGCTTTAGGTAATAGTTTGGTATATAGATTATATGATTGTAATTGTGAAAGATTATAATTGTAACATATTTTCTCTTGTATTTAAATTGACGATTCTGGTGTAACTCTCCTGATTAGAATTCATAAAGTTCCTGTTTGCGTTGGTTATCTAAGCCGAGACCGCATAACATGTACATGTTAAAATTCCTAAAATCAATATTATACAAAAAAATCGACGCTTCTGTTTATATATCAAATTGTTCCTTTAATATTGTGGCATTTAAGATTCTCGTAACTGGTTATAAAATATATCAGTAACACTAAAAACATAAAATATACAAATATGAAATTAAAATACATGAATATTATTATTTCAGACCATATGTTTTCTCGAAATATTTTTTTGCAGTTTTTATTTAATATACCTAGAATTTTTAAATGATCATTAAGTAAGGACAGACTGATTAAGGTACGGTTTTTATTTTTCAATCATAACAAAAATCAACATGCAGTTATGCAATGTTAGACATAAGAAACAAAAATGTTAATCGGTTATATTTATCTGTTCTTGTAATGCCGCTTGCCTTCACAGAATGACTGACGAAAATCAGCATCTTCTTTTTGTTGTATCATTTTTTCTAGCATCAATCAGCACCCAAGCCAAATGCATAAAGAATGAAGGAAGACATTTTGCTTTTAAAAATATGATAATAATTGATTTTTTCTTCTTCTTTTTTTTGACAAACTGATCTCCTTCATGGTTAAAGATGACAGACTGAGTCAAGTTACAGAACAATGACATTTTAGAACACATGATTCCAGTGAACGGTTCCTTATCTGAGATCACTGTAAGGTACACTAAACATTGAAAACTTCTACAATGGTACAACGTTGAGAGTCTGTAAGTCTCCTGTGAGTAAGTAACCAGCAAATTTCCCTGTAAGTAAGTAAATTGTTTATTATAGTGACATTGTGCATATATCAATTTCATATATTTAATAAGAATACATACCATTGGACCTATAAGTTACCATATTATATGTGTACAAGTATTCACCTTTTTGGAAGAGAGGAGTAAATTGAAA
>NW_026861721.1:15000-95125 GCF_026571515.1 Ruditapes philippinarum | reverse complement strand
TCCGGGGCTTGTTTTAAATTTGTTTTTTGCGCCTAATCTGTGATAAGCAGGCTTCATAACCTCTGATCCCCTTTCAATATTCTATTTTTTATTCTAGATAAAAGCACACGTTTTCATATACTTGGGGACCATACGCCGCTTGTGATGTAATGCCACGAAAGTGTCATATTGAAGGTTCCATTATATTAGCCGTATGAGCAGATATGCGGATGTTTTTAATTCAAAATTTCACCAATTTTCATGTCTAAATGTTCTGCTTAAGCCGGTGCCTGCAATATTTTCAATTAGTGTTTTGATTTTTATTATAGAAAAGTTCGAGTATATTACAAACAATACATAAAAGCAAAGAAACCAGCACATTTTCGTGATGGCATTGCTACATAGAGAAAATGTCAAACATTAAAAGGACAATTGTGTCTCAGTTTGCAAAAAGTTCTCAGGACATTTAAATGCACTATTTGTTGCTACTTCTGTTCTGTTGGCGTTCGGTATTTTTTATAGTAAATAAGTAATTTGTATGGAAGTCAAAATACTTCTTTGTTTACATTTTGATACCTTAATGTAAAATTATTGCACATTCAGCGCTACTGTCTTTAGTTGTTAAACATTTAATAGGCTTTATAATCATTGTTATCACATAAGTAAACACATGTTTGACCTTTCCAAACAATTAAAATAAATATGGATTTCTTAGGTTTTATATGATTTCAAAAAAAAATTAAAAGTACTTATACATTATATAAAGGGAAATAACTACAACGCATACATTTATGATTGAATCATGTGTTAAAACAGCTAAATATAATCCTATAATTGCTAGGAAGTGGTTCATTCGTGGACATTCTTATATAATTCCTTAGTTGATTTATGATTATTTTAAATACACACAGAATAAATCAAACATTCCTAAATGATTGGGTATTTAAAAACAGATTGAGTTTAGATTTTGTAATGATTGATCATGAAAAAACATTTGTTTGATCAACTTATTAAAATGAAATAAGACAAATTAGAGTAGCTTATTTGCGCTTAATCCAACGTTCTGTTTAACACAACATGGTTATTTGTTTTGTTGTAGTATAAAATGATCTTTATGAAAACTCGAACAGTATATTAGTCATTAGTATATATGCACACATATTAAAAAAGTCCAGCGACATTGTTTGCTTATATAAAAACCATGAGTGGTATTTAATTTCATCAAGTTATGTCAAAGTTATGACATAAATTTATGGCGTTGAATATCTGATGTTTATTGCACGCCGTACTTTGTACTTCACACTTTCAATGATGATGCATTTTTATTCGCTCTGATTATCATCTCAAAGAAATGTATATAAAGTTGCCTTTAAACCAGTGTATGATGTAACATATTTAGTTGAATCTCTTCAATGAAACTTTATAGTAATATTTTACGCACAGCAAATTGTAAATTTTGCCTCTCCCCCGGGGGGGGGGGGTCGTGTAACGTTGGAGGATTGTTAACCTTCCCTATGTCGTTATACTGCTGGGCCAATGCAGTGGTTTTGTGTTAAAACCTCAATTGCCGGGAATAATTATGTCTTATTTGCCGTCTTGGGACTTAAAACGAGATTGCACTACCTTGTCAAGGTCCTTACTAGGGTTTGTAGTTTTTAAAGTGCAAATCCCTGTTATTCCCGATGTGTTAACAATTGAGTTGTTTTTGTGTATTATTTAACGCTAAAAAGCGTAATAAAATTACAGCATAAAGCTGTTATATGGAGCAAGCAAAATTTATTCTTTCTTTTTTAAGACAAGATATTGTAGTTACTCTAGCATTGCAATTGCTAATATTTCACCACGTTTCGAAACGATTAATTTGATAGATAAAATGATAAAATGATTAAACAATTATCTAAAAGCTTAAAAAAATTATTAAAATTTTAGACAAGGGGAGACCAATCGACATTTGTTTGAAGAAAAGTAAATATGTGCAAATTGCTGACTAGGCTTTGAGTCTTTACGATAGAAAATGATGTGTGTAATGTCGATCAAGAACCTCCTCTAGCACCGACTTAATACATACTTCAGAACTCTTGGCCACTTGATATGTTAGAGATACTGATGCTCAGTTATATTTGATAAATGTTAATCAGTTCAAAAGTGTTAAATATATACTAGGTCTATTTGGAGAAAATAAATGAAAACTTGACACTTTTCACTGTAATCTTTCTTAAACTGCAACGTAGTCTCAAAACTGTCTAGGAGATAAACGGCATTTGTATCAGTAATACCTCCCGAAGTCGAGGGTTCTTGGATATGATCAGTACAAATTTTATGTCCACTAAAAGATAATTTTTGGATTTTACGGCGTTTTTGTGGCAGATACCTCGTCTCTAGGACAGTCACCAGACTCCTTTAAACATTCATTGTAAGGTTTAAGAGTTTGTCCCCGTTTGATTATACCACAATAAATATTATATATCGTTTAACCACATCAGATAGTGTTCAAATCTGAAGAGGTAAAAATGATAACACAGGGAGACATGTAATGACTAAACAATAAAACGAATGTTTATTTCAATAGACAGAGTCTATCTCTTGATCTGTGTAAAGTACAAAAAGGAATTATTTAAACCTATACGTTTAGAAGAAATTATTAAGGAAAAGTCCTAAATGTACTAAAGCATGAACTCACCTAGGAAATCGCAATTAAGTTTTTTAACCTTTAAACATATTCAATACCTTGTCCAAAAACTTTCTTATAAGTGTGTTATTTTTCATTTATTATAAATATATAATTTAAGTGTAAAAAACAAGCATAAATAGCTTTGTCTATAATTTACATTTTGTGCAATTTATTACCAAATATACAGTTTGTGTATTTTCACATTTTCTGAAGGTATTTTCTTGAAATCGACAAGTTGATTGGGTCTAATTCACTGGACACTGGGTATTATTTGTCTGACGATTAAGTACAAATGGGGATAAAGCCGTGATTAAACTCTAATACAAACTATTTAAACGCTACAGACATCATCAGGAAAGCCATCCCCGTGTAGTTTGCTCGTTTACAAATGGAATAAGAATTGTCCATTTAGGCCGGTATTCCATTCATACGGGAGCGCGACGTGAACGTTTAGCGTGAGCGTAAAACTTTGAACGTGAGGCGTGAGTTTTCACGCTCACACTATCCCATTCATCCGGTTGGCTTGAAAACAATTACAATGTACTTCGTCCATGTTTTGTTGGAAAGAAAATATGTCATTAGATGAGTGGTCAAATAGTTGGATTTTGTAATTACTACAAAATTGTCATGAGTTTGCTTGCAAAAACGACACACACTTAAATTAACATTGTTTTGCAACTGAAATTAATTTATGTTAGGTGTACCTTTCTAGATAGGAATGTTGAGAGAGCCAACAATTGTCTTTGATGTCTGTGTCCCTGTACTCCTTTAGGGACTGGTCGTACAAACTAGGGCATTTACTAATTGCTTCAATAAATTTTTTTTGTTGCATCTGGCATAGACAGGGGACCTTTTAATATTGGCTTCTCGTCCTTGAATGCCATGCGTGAACGTGAAAAATCACTACATGTAGCGATCGGTTTCACGCTCACCTGTCATAAATTCGCGTTTCACGATTACGTTGCGCTCACGCCGATAAGGAATACATACAAAAGAAAATCGTTTGTTTGACTTTTCAAGTTCACGATTCACGTTCAGGCTACACGTTCCCGTATAGATGGAATACCGACCTTATCTTAAAATATCCCCTTTATATATTAAGCCACTAGCAGTATGTTATCGATTTAGTTTGAACAATATTTATTTTCAATAAATTGCTAAAATAATGTATCATACAAATTACACATAAATATTTACAGAGATATTCAAAATTATAACAAAACAACAACGTATACAGAAAATAATACGTGCACTTTACAGGTCAGAAAACAGGTAGAAGCTAGGTAGAAGCTAGTAGCTTTTGCTAAGCCTCGCTGCTGTAATATATTTATGGAAATCTTGCAAGATACTGTAACAAGTAACCATTTTAACATTTTCTTTATGACTTCTGAATGCTTAAGGGAGGCATTTTTATAACAATGTTAGTATCAAAATAGTTGTAGAAATAGTAACAGAAAACTATCAACATACAGTATTATAGCAAAAGGTTTACAACTACCTTAAGCTTACTTATGTGTTTAAGTCCGTCTTTTTTATTGCGCATTAAGATGTGACAAAATAGTACTTGTGTACCAAAGAATCAAATATATTCATCTTTTGTTAATAGTTCGTATATAATTTGAAAACAATCGTCTGTTTTGTCACTAACCCAGTTAGATTATTTAGATTACAAAAGGGAAGTGTTTCGTGTTATTTTGTTATTTTTCACAGTCCTAAATTTTCAAACGACTGTAAGAATATACTTGCTTTAAAGAAAGACTTATAAGTGGAAATATATCACATAAATAGTTATAGTATTTCATCTATTAATGCTTAAAATTTTTTATAAACTAATTTACCGGTATAAACAATTGCTTATTGGCAGAAATTTGAAAATTCTATTTTAAACATGTCCATGAATTATGTTGGTACGTAATTGACAGCCATTTATTGTTTTCCTAGCCCCCCTTTAATTGCTATTGAATTAGCAATGAATTAGCAATGAACTATAAGAAATGGTAAATTTTGTATTAAACGTAATAAGAAAGAATGACCTTGTAAGGGGCTAATAAGTATTCATTATTCAATGGTAAACACTTAAAGCTTTTGTCGCCTAAGCAACATCCATCCATTAACGCTAAAGATATTGGAAGAACCTGAAAATACATCAACACGTGGGCAACTTCTGACAACTAAGAAAAGTCTTTTAAATGTAAAAATGGTACTTGTATATAACTCACGGTTTCCGTTAAGCTATCATTTCAAAGAAACAAAAGCTGTCACAGTTAACTGACTTATACCCTCAAAAGGAAGCTTTGACATAAAATACGAAATGTATGCCAAAATACCAGTTATATATTCCGAGCGTCTTTGATAAATGTCATTCCCAAAATTTAACTGAAATTTCATTAGAAGTGTAGGAAAAATAGTCTAAAAATAAATCATCATCAAGGGCCCATAACTGTGGGAAAATCATGCACTGAATTTCCCCTGCAGTTTTGGAGATGAAGTGCGGTATGTTTATCCGACAGACGGACGCACAGACGGACAGTAAAATTTCTATATGCATAAAAAATGACAAAATAACATGAACTGTGATTTCATTGTAATAGTTTTTAAACTCCTGATATATTTTCCTTAATTGTGATATTCTTTTGAAAAAAAATATTTACCTGTCCATGTGCAGTTAAAGGAAGTTAAAGTTTGTGTTTATTTTAGTCACAATGACAGTGATGATTTTTACTATTCGTGATGGAATGCCATCCCCGTATTTTAGGCAACCTTTGTCAGTCAGAAGTCTGATGTGACAAAGACACTGTATTATTTTGTGAATACCATTGCTTATTGTAATCCACATCTGACTATGTATCACGCAATTCCCATATTATTTTCCCTTTGATAAAAAGAAGTTTTGGTGTTGTAAAGATCATATGGTTAAGAATGATAATAATCAAAACAATAACAACATCGGGAATGATTTAGGTAAGATAGAGAGAAAAAGATTGAAACAAGACAAAATATTTTTGTTCAAACAAGTTAAATATTAAGGCTAATTAAATAATTTTATTTTTTTAATTGAAATTAAAAAAATGAATTGTCATTTCCAATTATAAATGATTTAACCGTAACCGTAGATTAAGGGAGAAGCAGCTAGCGTAAGAAATAGTCAAACTACTAAAAGTTTGCTGTCACCTTTTATGCAAAGATTAAATAAAGTCTATTTTACAAGAAGAAAATGTATTTCCTATCTCTCGATTTAATATTAAAAACATGAAAATATAAAAAATTATGATCCCTGGACAACACAAAAACACAAGCATAAAGGTGGCAATTACATACGACAGTACAGGTTTAAGCGTTTTATTTTAATTTACAACACCATGTCAAACTCTTAAAATACAGAAGGATAAACCTTATATATAAAGTCAATATCTTCAATTATGATTATATTTCAAGTACAACTTGTATCATAATTTAAAAGGACATGCATTGCAATTCTGACGCCGTAAACTCTGACATGTTCTTTTTTTTTAAATTGTGAGAAGCTCTCCTTCTATGTATTGATACAAGTATATTTACCAAAAATACAAACAGTGTTTGCTTTAACTTTGAATCACTTATTAAAGAACTATATACGATTTAGTTTGCACCTGATGAATGACAAATACTAAAATCTGGATAAAGTGTGATCCCTCGGAAGCATACAAAATGACACGCAAAATGCAGGGTCGGTTTGATTGAGTCTCCACATAAGCCAATTCCAAATTAAACGTTTTAAGATAACAATTTAACAATTAATTTATGTATATATAAGCAAAAACAAAAAAAATGAAAACTGTTTCAAGAATGCATGTTTGATATACAATAGAAACTTTGCATGCTTAATTCGTTAAGTATCGGCGTAATTGAAAAGCCAAATGTAAGACGTAAAACATTTGCATAACATTCTATTAGCCTCTGAAGCAAACACTTATTTTTCTTCCTGTTTTTATGTGTCTTTATAAACACATCGCATGCGCACGGAGCTCTAAAGGATGAATATCTTCACGAGGTAAGTCAGTATTTTCAAAGTGTTTCTTTTACCTCTAAATTTCTACATAATGTCAAAGTGAAGTTTTTATTTTAAAATACTTAATATCTAAATTCATTATAAATACCTACTTAAATTTATCTGACAGACATTGCTCAATTGTTTTCAATAATGTTCTTTCATATAAAGATATGTATTTTCAGTCATCTATTTTAGTCAAAGGTTTTAAAACATAATGTCATAATATCAAATATAATTAAGTGTCACGGTTCAGAACTGTTCACTATTTAGGGGAGAAGATGTGTAAGCGGCCGGATAGTTCAGTCGGTAGAGCCGCGGAACGGTATTCCGAGGGTCCCGGGTTCGAGTCCCGGTCAGGCTGCACATTTTTCTCACCCTGTGACATTTGGCGCCCAACGTGGGGCCGTGACTGATATAGCTCAGAGTTTAATTTGCATTGCTCTGTAACTCTGTGAAATTCGAGGACGAATTTCAATATAGCAGGGGAGTATGTCACGGTTTAGAACTGTTCACTATTTAGGGGAGAAGATGTGTAAGCGTCCGGATAGCTCAGTCGGTAGAGCCGCGGAACGGTATTCCGAGGGTCCCGGGTTCGAGTCCCGGTCAGGCTGCACATTTTTCTCACCCTGTGACATAAGTTTTGATTAAGGCATGTAACGTATAAAACAACATCAGAAGTATTAGAACATAAAACTGCGATTTTGCGATGCAATATAAACAAATCATATAATAGAACACAGCTTTAAAGTTGCTACTTAATACATTTTACCATTTTTGAGTAATTTCTTATTGTCTAATTTGAAATGAATATATTAGTAAGTTTTTTTTGTTTTATGTTATCTTCATTATTAGACAGACTTTTTTGTTTTCAGTATGATTCATATTATTCAAATAAGTTGCATGAATAAGAATAATGGAATTTTAACTAATATAGAATAAATGTTGTTTGTTGTTTGTTTTATGTTATCTTTATATTTGAGACAGACCTTACTTTCATTATGATTCATTTTACTCAAAATAAAATTTCATGAAATGAGAATTAAAGACAGAAATATAAAAGTACTGAATTAAAAACATCGTAATTTGAATACACACTTGTTTTCAGCGTTCATCATTTAGGATTACTCGTGTGAAGAAAAAACCACCATGATGCTTTATAAAGGTTAGTTAAAATATCTTTATTGTATTATAGATAATAATAACCCCATGGTAACATTAAACAAAACACAAAGACACAAAAAAGCATTGTATGCAATGTTTAATGACATATACTACAATTGAAGTTATCGATTCATTACGACCTACGAAGTACTTCATTAGGTTGCAACTAAATTTATTCAAGTTTACTATACTATACTTGTACTACTTACTTTCTATGAACTTTTAAAGAAACTTCACTGAGTATTTAGAATGATCAATTTTGACTCAATTTCAACAATAGGTTTTGTTTTGATTTTGTCATTTTACGCATTTTCCCAACAGTATGTCAGTTGTATAGGCGGGTAGTTTCCTAACCATCGTTCCTTGAGAGTTACACCAGTACTAGACTACCTTCCTCCGCGCTAAACTACCAAAGCATCTCCCGGTGATCGAACCCACGCCAGAGAGGTATCTGAATTAGAAGTCATCGACTCTAACCCCTCGACCACGGAGGCGGTTTTCAACAATAGAATAATTGTTCTATCCATAAATCTATAAACTATAAACAGGACACCAAATATTAAAAACAAATTTGAGAAATAAAATAAAACAACAATTCTGAGGAATAATGGGTCTTTTTGATATTATATAAATTTCTTTTTCAGGATTTCTCCTTTTCCTGTTGGCTGCTCCTGGAGACGTTGGTAAGTTCCATTATAAAAAAATTATGAATAGTTTTATAATAAATAAACAGAACTCGATACGTTCGGTTCATTATTGTATGATGATTATCGGAAACAAGTATTTTCATCAAGTGATGATAAAGAAAAAGCATTGTTCGCAAATAAATCAAAAATAAAGAAATTTCTCATTGCCAGTAAATGTCAATACAAAACGTAGATAAGATAAAAATATGAATGTTAAGCGTTTTGTGCGTGAACTTTCCTGAAACTACACCGAAATTGTACAATATCTATAAATGTAAATATTACAATTGATGAATTTTTCAGCTTCCTTATCTTGTTATTCGTGTAACAACGTTGACAGTTTAGATAGTTGTAAAACTATTACAACATGCGGAAAAAGAGAGGTAATTATATTTAACTCTTATATTTTGTTCTGTAGTACATGTGTTCACTGGTGTTATAAAAATAACGGAACTGAATCAGGCAAATTTCAGTAGAATGACAAACAAATAATAAATGTAATTGTTTGAAAACGTTTTGATTGGTTGATGGAATTATGGTTTCGTTGCTTAGTTTAACGCTTGACTTGCTAAAAGATGATATTTGTAGGGATAAGTTTACATTTTGTACATTTTTTATTGTTATTTCTTGTAAAATTTACCTTCAGTCATGTTTCAAACGTTTACAAAAGAAAGGACAATCTGCCTCATTCACACTCGGATGTACACAAAATGAAGTAAGATACATTTGTTCCCTTATTAAATATTTATATATTAAGTACTTTTAATAAAATAAACACATGTGTTTTTACTCAAAAAGTATCATTATTAGTCAATATAAAAAAGATTATTGAATAAGATAGCTTTGATGTAGCAGCATTGCTCTAAGTACAAATAAGACAAAATATCTTTTTGACAGTTTTTTACTTTGTTCCGACATAAAAACATGTAGAACAAACAATTTGCCATACAATTCTAGAAACAACACTATTTAATATTGTTTGCCTAAAACGTTTCAGCTGAGCATAATGATTATTCACTTTGTCAAACGTACATTCGAAAGCCATTTTATTTTCTGTAATGAAAATATTTTCGCAAATGAGAAATATATAAGCATAAGACTTGAGTTGTGCATCAATCATATGTTTTGATGTGAAAATTTTAAAACCGCCATTTATGTGCAATAATATTGACATTGCATTTACTCGTATCATCAGTGAAAATGGCAAAAAAAGTGTTTTATTTTTTTCAAATAAATGTTTTTACAATGAACACAATTATTCACATTCACCATCTCCATTTTTACAGAATTGCGGTAGCATACCAGTATACACTAACGTGTCAAAGTTGAGCAATGGTCAACTGATACAAGAATGTGAAGAATGCTGCGGTGTTGATCAATGCAACAAAGACCTCTGTAACTACAAAACACGTTTGTAGCCCTTACTCATCTTTTAACAGAAAACTGTAAATAAATTATAATTGACTTTTTGTACGATTTGTTTTCATTATTATATAAAAATATGTCTTTAAGAGTAATTATTTGTATTCATGTATAACAAACATACACAAATATTTAATTCTAGGTTTCATAACTTTGAAATTTCTCACTCACTCACTCACTCACTCACTCACTCACTCACTCACTCACTCACTCACTCACCAACTCACCAACTCACTCACTCACTCACTCGGTCACTCACTCACTCACTTTTAAAGTCTTTAATCTTTAATTTTAGCTCCCCCATGCAGCGATAATACAGAAAACTGTGCATTCTGGAACAAAGGTTTCGACATCTGTGAAGATATCCATCAAGCCAAGTTAGTTTGTCGTAAATTCTGCAAACTGTGTGATCTAGGTAACTATCTTTATGCTGTTTTTCTAATAAAGTGCTCACAAAATTAATTTGCATTTCCTTATATTATTTTTTTCACAGAAAATAAAGGTACTTAAATTTCTTCAAAAATAGGCTTGTTTGTTAGTAAAAATGCACAGGTTAAGAGAAGAAGTGGACAAAAATATCCACTCTTAATTTGTTTTTTAAATTTTGTATATTGACTAAAACGAAGGTAAGCTTTATCCAAATAAGAAGAAAAGGGTATTGTTTCCCTACATTGTAAATTATCTGCCCTTAAAGTAAACAAGAAAAAAGTTCAATTCAACGGCAAATAACTTGTCAATGAGAAGCTGTCCCCAGATTTTTTCCGCTTTAAATGTTTCTGTTTAAGCCAAGTTTAAAGAAATTATATTGAACAGTTTTAATTTTATGTCTTTACAACGTCCTTATGCACACATAAGTATGATCATCGTTTGGAAACATCTACATATGTTGTTATAATCTATTCTAAGTTGACGGAAACTGGGCCGATTGGTCATCGTGGTCATCATGTGACGTCACATGCGGTCACGGAAAACACACACGAATCAGAACGTGTACCAACCCTGCACCTGCATACAAAGGTCTTGATTGTAACGGAACTAAGTCAGACTTTAAACCGTGTACTCGGCCATTATGTCCAGGTAAACAATATAACTCATACTTCATTTGTTTACATGCATATTCAAGTCTAAAACCAGGTAGAGAGCATTTTGTAAATATGAGCAATAAATGTACGGTCAATCAAATTATTAAGAATTTACTAATTTACGTGTGATGATGAAATATGATTCGAGTTTTTGTTAAGGTGCTTATAATTTAGAATAAATAATCATAACAGAAACAAAAGGTAATGCATTTCATTAAGGAAAATTATGCATTGCCAATATCGATTTTCTGGATGCACGTTTCAATTCATTCAGTTTGAGCAAGTCAGTTTGAGAAAATGTCACTTATAAATCAAGACCATCTTTATACTGACACTATTTCATTCGTTGTATGAAATGTAGTATTACAGTAGGGTGAACGTGTCAGTTTACACGCAAAACGCACGTTACACGCTATACGAACGCACGTTACACGCTATACGAACGCACGTTATACGCACGCAAAACGAAACGAAATACGCAGACGCACGCAAAACGATATACGCTAAACGAAATACGCTAAACGATATACGCACGCTAAAACGCACGCAAAATGAAAACGTTTCTAAACCTTTATTAAAACATCGTAATCATTTTAGGTTTTTAACAACTTTAAATAGCTACATGTACTGTAGATCGTTTATAGCGATAAATTTTGATTATCATATAGATCTAGATCTATACTGTACTGTATGGTAGCTAGAAATGTATTTTAAACGAGTTTATGTAAGAACTGAAATGCACTCAACCTAGCACCGAAATTAATTTTTGTCACAGCCTCAACAAATGATTTTAAGAAATATTTATAAGCTATCGTGCGCTAATATCGAAAGTAAAATAGTTAGGATAACGTGTTCCTTTTTATGCGCAATCAAATAAAGAACTATCCCTTGCATTCACTACGTAATCTCTACGTAATAGTCCAACATGGCCGACATTGAATTATGCATTGCAAATTTTTATAAATATACAGTGCTAACAATTAAATTCAGATGGATTTATGAGGCATATCTATATTTTAAGTGAGGCTGCATCATAAACAATCGAACTATATAATCTTGAGTGTAAAATAAAGGAATAAACTATTTTGACAGAAGTCACGAAAACAGATTAAAAACACAGGATTCTACCACGGATAACATTAAGGGAAATGGATAACATTAAGGGAAAAGCTTCCAGAATCAGGAATGATTAAATTGCTGGCACAATACGTAGATTTAAGTTGATGTCCTGTATGTTTCATTAGGACACCGCATGATTTATCTTGTCTTGTCGCCAGTAAAATCTTCTCAAATCGAAAGTGAAAGTAGAAATAAACAGTCTACTGAACAGCTGAAATCCAGTGAAATCACAAAAAAAGGTAAAATTTCTAGGGCATTACAATATATGAGTATATATAAATATTAAGAACGCAATTTTAATTTAGGTCTGAAACAGTAGTCGAGAGGAAAAAAATGAGGAAAATAAGGAAACCGTTTGTGATGTAAAGTTAATGGATACTGGTTGGGGACCACAAAAACCGGACAACCACTGAATCCGGACGGCCCCGAAAATGCTTAATTTAGTACAGTAGAACTTCAGTAAGTCGAAGTTGAAGGGACTTGCGTAAAAACTTCGACACATCGGGACTTCGACTCATGAATCGCTCTCGATTCCATGACAAAATTTCGACCTGTGACTAGTCCTAATTATAAGATCTATTACGAAACCTATTCCATGTTTTTCCACCATTAATCTGATATTTACATTTTACAATGATATAATAGCATGTTAAATAATTATTATTATGCTAATTATTTGGACTACCCGTTGACGTATACAATAGAGTTATAAAAGGCGTAACAATACGAAAGGGCGATAACTAAACCAGCTTATAGTAAATAGTTCGCGTGTTATTCTCACGCGACACGGGGTCAAGGATGTTTTCAAATGAAAGTAGTTCTTACTGTTTACTTTCATATACCACTACGGCAATTAAAATAGTAACGATTAAAGCATTTTATCACACATTTTTTCGCAAACAAAGGCGGTTTGAACACACGGCTGTGTAATTAACACCTGTCACACAAGTTGATTTGAGATCGTCTTCGCAGCCAGATAAGGTGTGAAAAATGTCTCGAGATGGAAGGTGTCAAAATAATCGAACGATTTCGACTTATTTGTGGTAAATTGCACTAGATTTACTTTATACGGACCACAAAAAAACTTCGACACATCGAAAAATTTGACACATAAAATCTCGACTCATAAATAGGTTTTTATAAGGAATATTTAGGGGAAAAAGTCGGGACTTTCATTTTTCTTCGACACATCGAGAAAATCGACTAATCGAAGTTCGACTCATAGAAGTTCTACTGTAATTCAATAGGGTATTCTTATTTTAGTCAATTAGATGTAGTTGTACTTGATAGTATAGCATTATTTGGCTTTACTTGACCAGAAGGTTATAACTAGGTAAACTTACCCAAATTTTCAATGATTTAGTGTGGTAAAGTTATTAATAAGGCATTATAGAAAGTTAGCCATAATTCTTAATTTTCAATGAAAATTTTTGGGATTTTCTTATATAAGTCAATTTGATGTAGGTATTACTTAATATAATAATACTATGTTGCTAAACTAACTTTGATTCATTTACCATGAGGTTATAATCAGGTAATATTACTCCCATTTTTAATGAATTAGTGTGTAAGCTTGTATAGTTTTACATAATAGGAAATAAGCCATAATTTTTTTAATATTCAATGTAATTTATTGAGATATTCTTACTTTAATCAATTAGATATGCTTGTTAATTAATATAATAGATTTATGTTGCACTTATAATTCTGTTTCATGTCCTAGGCTGTTATAATAAGGTAAAAATCCCCATTTTGTAGTGAATTTAAGTGTTCTATCTTAAGCTACAGTCTCACTTACATCCCGGCAGAGCCCCGGTAGACGTCCAGGGTGATCCAGGAACGACCAGGAAAAACCGGGGTACATCCGTAACTCTGCCGGCAACGTCCTGGATGATCCGGGAACATCCGGCATTCGACCCGGGATGGAATAAAATATTTAATATCCCCGGGGTGGTCCGGGATGATCCGGGAAGGTATAGCTTTGCCGGCATCATCCTCAGCTCTGCCGGGAACGACCGTGGTGATACCGGGAAAGCACCGTAGCTCTGCCGGCACAAACCGGGGATGATCCGGGGTATGATATAGCCGGTAGAGCTACGGTAGAGACCAGGTATATGCCGGCAGAGCCCAGGTAACTACAGGCAGAGCCCCGGAGGATAAAGGTAGAGCTACGGTTGATCCCGGCAGAGCCCCGGCAAAGCCCGGATCATTTAAAAAAAATAAGGACATTTTGTGATGATTGAACTTGTTTGTATTAAAAGCCTTCCCATTTCCCTTCTATCCAGTATTGCATAAGGATTTTTCAGAAAATCATCATGAATTACTATTCTGGAACAATAGATATTAAATTAACTAAAAATTATTTATCAAAGTTATCATTTTCGGGCGTTTTCAATCCACCGGGGTTCTACCGGGGCTCTGCCTGGATCGTCCTGGGCTCTGCCGGGGCTCTGCCTGGATCGACCGGGGCTCTGCCTGGGTCAACCGGGGCTCTTCCGGCGTCATCCGGGAACGACCGGGGAAGCACCGGCATGAACCGTAGCTTCATCTGGGCTCTGCCTGGATGATCCGGAGTGCATCCTGGGTGGTTAGTAGGGAACTACCGTAGTGCTGCCGTGGTAAGTGTGACCGCAACAATAATTTCATCCCGGATCGTCCCGGATCATCCCGGTAACTTACCCGGATGGTCCTGGGCTCTGCCGGGAGTAAGTGAGACCGAGGCTTTAAGACAGTAAAGTATCTCAGGAAATTTGCAATAACTCTTATATTTTGTAATGAAATTTGGTGGGACTTCCTTACTTTAGTCAATTAGATACGTTTGTTAATTAATATGATAGATTAATGTTCCTCTTATAGCTTGATTAATGTTCCTCTTATAGCTTTGTTTAAATTCCAAGGCTCTTATAATTTGGTAAAATTTTCATATTTTGTAGTGATTTAGTGCATTATCTTGGACATTTAGGCATCTTAGGAGATTTGCCATAATTCTCATATTTTGAAATGAAATTTGTTAGGACTACCTTATTTTAGTCAATTAAATATGTTTGTATATTAATATAAAAGATTTATGTTATATAAAAAATTCTGTATCATTTCCTAAGAGGTTAAGTTTAAGGTAAAATTACCCGGTGTATCAACATTTTATGTGGCACTGCTTTCTTTAATAGTTGGGGTCCACATGGAATTTACTATAACATATATATTTTTCATGGACAATAATATTGAAATCTTCTTTTTTAAGTCATCTTATTAAAGCTTTTAATTAATAAAGTTTATTTGGATTGAGTTATCAATTACATTACTTTCCATAGGGATCTTGTATTAAGCTCTTTTTAATGAACTGACCTACCTATGAAGCATAAAATTGATATTGTAGGAAAATTAAAATTACAATCAATTGAAATTGTACAGGTCCCAAAAGATATAAGTATGCAAAATGGGTTTTTGTAAATTTAAATAAATACATAAGTGATATTTAGGTATATTATAGTTAAAATTTTATCAGTTTTGAGGTTATAACTTACTTGAGGGAAGTTAAACAAGTGACTTGGGACTACAGCATACCTAGCTGAGAAAAATCTTCAAAGAATTATATGGTTATATATGGATAGGTTATATACTTTTAAGTTAGCAAAGGGCAACACTGGCTCATCTCGGGTATCTTAAAGGGGTATTATGTTAAGTAATGATTACGGATTGATAAATCTTTAAAGTGATTTTAGATAATATACAGAATAAAAATCAAAAAAAGCTATATATGTTTATCAAAGTGGGTTATAATATGGACCTCATATAAGATTAAGATATATTTGAGCCGGGTCACGATAAAACCAACATAATAGGTTTGCGACCAGCATTGATCCAGACCAGCCTGCGCATCTGTTCGCTAACAGTGTCTCTACTTGATATACAGTTTGTAAGTGAACAGCATGGATCCTGATCAGACTGCGCTGATATGCAGGCTGGTCTGGATCCATGCTGGTCGCCATACCACTATGTTGGTTTTGTCGTGATGCGGCTCATTTAACTTTTAACATGTAAACACTGAACTGGATCAGGAAACAAGGATTGACAATTTTATTAAGATTGCTAAAATAGTAATTGTAACTGTTTTTTATTGTACATAATAGGAATATTGCTATATCATTGTATTCTCTTTGTTTGATTGGACTGGTTGAAATTCATAGAAATCCCTAATCAAGGTATCATTATTTAACAAAACATATATTGATTAAATATCACAAGTAATAACAATACATCAATATGACTGTCAGACAGATCTGGAAACAAAATAAAGGGCTTTAAAAGCCCAGGCCACATGCAAAAGTAGTAGTCTATGCTTTGATAATGAGCTGACAGATAGGGGAATTTTGTAAAGGGTGGCTTAGCCTGTCTGTTGTGATTACATGTCTAAAAAGTACATCATGGTATATTTTAGCCACCATAGAATTTATCTAGAAAAAATATAGCAATTTTTATTTGTACAAAAATATAGAAATAGTACAATGTATGATTAGTAAAATGTTCACTATACATGTACAAATAATGAAACTATTAACAAATGTCGGTACAGCCGCGGTACGGTATTTAGAGGGTCACGGGTTCGAGTCCATGCCAGGATTCACTTTTTTCTCAGCCTGTGACTGATATAACATTTGTATAGCCCAGGTAGAAATTAAATCACAATGCTAATTAAGTAACCCTGGGAAATTCGAAGAAATATTTGCATACACAGTAGGTTTGTAACGATTCAGTATTTTAACAAGTAAAACGTGTAAGCGGCCGAATAGCTCGGAGGAACTCAAGAGCCGCGGAATGGTATTCCGAGTGTCAGGGGTTCGAGTCTCTGCCAGGCTGTTACATATCAATATAAATCTGTCAAGAAAAATAGGGATTAACTGTCTAAAATAATTATCACCCTAAATAGGATTCGGATTGGTTTCGGAAGTCTTTGATGAAAAGTCAGAAGATGAACTTGTAAAGGGGGTGGGGTGCGAGTCTGATTACCATCATTTGATGTCTGACGAACCTCATATCTAATATATATTGGTACGCATATAAACACGTGTTTGCTGAATTTAATATCAAAAATGTTGCAATTAATTAGTAACTAAATCTTATATGCGTATGTAAACTAGGATTAAAACTAATTAATCTTCGGCGTAAAGCATGTAGAAATCTGACCAGTATTCACCGCGAGGTCACAAACTTTAAAACTTTAATGTAAACATCACAATAATACTTCTTTATATAATATTTCTATTCTTTGACAGGGACACAGAACATCTCTTACATGTTTAAGAAACAAGAAATTTACATAATATATCTATCTAAGATATTCTTTTACTTCTGAATAGTAACAGACGCAAAACACGGTACTTAGACGAACGCAGACGCACGCTAAATAAGAAACGCACGCTTTCAGACGCACGATAAACGAAAAACGATACACGGAAAACGAAAAACGTTAAACGCTTGAAAACGATACACGCTTGAGAAAGCGTTTCAGCAAACGCACGTTGCACGCTATACGCACGCACGTTACACGAAAAACGGACGCACGAAAAACGCTATTTTTGACAACCGAAACGTTCACCCTACTGTATCTAATTTTAGTTCATGGGGGCTGGGCGGGATGGTCAAGTTGGGAGTCATGCCCTGTAACATGCGATATAGGTATACAGAAGAGACATCGTACATGTACTAACCCGTCTCCTCTACGACATGGCGATCATTGCTTTGGGGATACGATGGATGTCAGACTGTGCAAGCAAAACCCATGTGATGGTATATTAAATTACTTACTTAATTTACAAGTAATATAAATATCATGACTATTCATACCTGTTTAAATTTAAATTCGACATGTGAAATAAAAAATTGATGAATATTCTTGTCATACCTTTAGACTTAGACATTTAGTGTAAACACTGTTTTGTTAGAATAAAATATAGTAGCATAATGACTTTAATTTTCTAATGGAAATAATGTAGGACCGCATGTGTTCCTTGATGCATTTTAAGACAAAATGCTGCTTCTCTGACATAAGATAAAAAAGTTAAGTTAATACCAATATTATACATCAATGCAAGAGGCAATTCACCTAGAAAGTGAGGTTTTGCTAATGCTGCATATATCTTTGCCTTGAAAGTATCTGTTTTGTATTGTGGCTGATTTGTGCCATTTGGTGTGACTGTGCTAGCGAAAAATCGAGGAATAACAAGCTAAAAACGGCGGGAACGTGGAGCGAAGTCACGCTTATCAGTGCGGAGCAAAAAGTCGATATTTAATTGTAAAACAGCGGGCTGCGAAGTGAAACATTTATTGTTATATGGTGCTTATTAGCGTGATGTTCTTCGCATCGCCACCAAATTATTCTTAAAAAGCTTGAGGTTTCGCTTCGCGTGTAATTATCGTGTTTTCGCTCCGCGTCCCCGCCTTTTTATACATCCAAACCTCCTTTCGCTCCCTCGCTAATCAGCTTGTTTTCGCCCCGATATTTCTTCATGTTCACGAAATGAGCCAAAAAATATCAAATTAATACACACTGTGTTAAAGTATTCGTTTTTAAATATACACGTATAATCAAATAGAGCCAGTATATTCAGAATGTGAAATGTTGCCTTTTGCACGTTTCAGAATCAAACTCATCTGTTGCATTTAACGCCTACTTTGTTACGGACTGCAGTCCAAGAGCTGGCCAGACTATGGTTTTTTCTAATATACTTATGAATGAAGGAGGAGCATACAACCCGTCCACTGGTGTGTTTGTTGCCCCTAAAGATGGAACGTACATCTTTAATGCTCAGCTATGTATAATTAAACAAAAAACTCTTAGCTTTGATATAATGGTAGGATCAAAGGTTTATGGGACCGCTTACGGACTTGATTACTACTATAGTAACTGCTACTCGACACAAGCAATTGCACAAATGAAATCAGGTGACAAAGCCTTTGTTCAATGGAAATTAGGGACACATACTGGTAATGTTGTTCCACAAAGTACATACTACAGAAATTCTTTCTCTGGAAAATATTCAAATCCCTAATTGTTACACCGAACAAAATGATTTCTCAAGAATTATATTTCACAAAAGAAAGGAAATGTAAATCATCTATTTTAAAAACTTATTCATCTTTATTTGTTTAACAAAAAATGAAACTATTGAAGAAGTGAATATGTCATGTAAAGAATATT
Organism: Ruditapes philippinarum; assembly: GCF_026571515.1. Classification (NCBI taxonomy): domain Eukaryota; kingdom Metazoa; phylum Mollusca; class Bivalvia; order Venerida; family Veneridae; genus Ruditapes; species Ruditapes philippinarum. Next base: position 75,777 of record NW_026861721.1, on the reverse strand, counting down.
TGTTGGCTTAAACTACAACTACATGAATTATTTCACAATTTAGTACTTTCAAATTTGATTCATATGTAGATGTTTTAAACCAAAGATATGACAATAATTGATTTCTTTGTTACCTTAATAGAATAAGAAAGGCGTTTTTATTGGGTATTAATTTACCATTTGACAGTCAAATATATTTCATTCACATATTTGTATGTCATACTTACTTGGACTTAGTGCAGAAACCTTTTTCTATTGTACATTTATTTAAATTCAATATGTTAATAATCAATTTTTCTTATTATATCCATGTCTACGATTAAAGATTAATTGCAAAATAGCATAACATCATTGTTTCGAAAATAATATATTATATTATTATATATGATAAAACATATAATACATGTATCTATGATATTATCTTAAATTAAGTGAACGCTAAAACAGTTAAGACAAATTTAAGGCAGAACAAGAAAAAAATGAAGAAAGTTGATTAAATAAGGTATGAACTTTACTCATCGAAATTGATAAACTAATATGAAATAATCAACATTTCCTTTCTTATGTTTGTATAATATGAAAGATTGCACTTAATATTTAATTTCATTTATCCATTACAATAGTGTATATATGTACATATGTAGAATTTTTAGACCAAATAACTTTGTTTCTGTAATTTTAATTTATAATCTTTTTATCTTAATTTACATATTTTATATTAATATATATCACCTATAAATTTATCCACTTACATAAATCTATTTTTGGGGTTATATAGTTTGCATGTTTTACATTGATATATAAATAAATGTTTTAATCCAAATGTCATTTGCAAGAGTATTTTGATGGCAACAAAACGAGATCCCTCCTCCCCCAATTAATATTTAACTAAAGGAAGAATTTATTCCATTTGACCATACGTTAACAAGTAAGAGATAACTATTTTAAAACTTAAATAACAAGAAAAATATTACATACATTCGTATGTAATATAGGTACGATTGCATACTATTTTTTGTGAAGACTTAAAGTTTGCTGCATGAAAGGTGTAATGTAAAATGAACATGTCATGAGATATAGCAACGGACCTATTCCTGTTTTTTTTGTGTAATGTGTATTTTATAACACTTGCAACAATCAATACCAAATGGTTCTATTGCATTTCTATAGTGCTAACAGGTTATAATACTGTTTAGAGATACCATAATATTATAAAAAGTGGAGATGAAAAGACCAGGGTTTTGAGGGCGAAACGTCCAGGGGTGAAACATCCAGGAGGTGTAAAGTCCAAACACCTAGAAGAACTAAACACAGTGTCCATTTATTATTCATTTATTATTTAATCTTATTCTGACAAACACTTACTGTGACAACAGACAACAGTTTAATACAACAGTAAATTAAATATGACTAAAGTGTAACAACATAAAAGGTAGTTGTACCAAATAAAGGACATCATTACACAAATACAACATAAAGGTAGCTAGCAACCGTGGAATTTTTTTTATTTTAAAAGTTTTCACATATTACTTTGCAAAATACAGCTAACAAAGCAGCAGAGATAAATTAATTTTAAATAAAATTACAATGTCTATTATTTACTTTTAAAAAATCTTTCATTTAAGATATTACATACAGGTTCTGTACACTTGACTAGTGATAGAAAACCATGTTAATTTTAGCAGAAACTCAGTATTTTTGCCTGTATGTTATTGTTTGATCAAGTGTTTAATTTCCATATAATATAATATAATATATATATATATATATATATATATATATATATATATATATATATATATATATATATATATATATATATATCTGCTGTATAACTCGTTTACTTAAGACCTAAACAATTAGAAACAAGAGCTGTAGGTAGGGAAGCAATGCTGGACTATTATTAGTGGCTTGACAGTAAAAAAGGCCTCGATAATGAAAAATTTTCTTAGTTAACAAGGGAATAATTTTCCTTTAAAACCATGTTACAGTTATAGGCCTTGAAGAGAGTCCTATTATGCTCTCAAAGAAGAGTATAAAATTTCAACTTGTTTCAAAGCTAGATGTCAATAGAATTTGAAAATATCTGAGGTGGTATGCAAACTTAAATGTAAATTCTAAGTCGAAACAAGATTGCATTTGAGAAAAATGCTATGCCACCGCAATAATACAACACTAAATAGTAGTGTAGGAACAGATTTTTTTGTTTCTATACAATTGAAGATTGTCATAATGCATATCTAATTCTTATTATCAGATTAGTGGCTAAATCTATTGTTAACTCAATAAAAGATCAGAGTAGGAATATATCAATGCACTTGAGTCTAGTGAATTTGGTGGTGAAGGTCATATTTCACACAGCCTAAAATTTCATGACTGCATCAAAGGACAACATGTAATACACTTTGTCAAAATCTAGGTCAGTTGATATCAAAGTTCACTTTTAATTTTGACACTAGAGGCAAAATTTGAACAACTTTGGTAGAGTACCTATAGATGATATCATTTAACAAATATTAAAGCTCTAAGCCTTGTACCTTCAGACAATAAGATTTTTTTTATTTTTTACTATATGTATATATTGAAAATCAATGACCCCGGGGCGGGGGCAATTTTGACCCCAGGGCTATTATTTGAACATTCTTGCTAGAGGTTCACTTCACAATGTTTCATGCAAAGTATCTAACCTCTAGCATATTTCAATTGCTAGAAGAAATTTTTTTAAAGTTTTTACTACAAGTTTTTACTATGTAAATAAGAGGAAAATCAATGACCCCCGGGGCCGGGCCGATTTTGACCCCAGGGCTATAATTTGAACAATCTGGGTAGAGGTCTATCAGACAATGCCTTATGCAAAATATCTAAGCTCTAGGCCTTTTGGGTCTTTACAAGAAGGTATTTTAAATTTTTAACTATATGTACATATAGTGGAAAATCCATGACCCCCAGGGCAGGGCTGATTTTGACCCCAGGGCTATAATTTGTACAATATTGGTAGAGGTCTACCAGACAATGCCTTATGCAAAATATCTAAGCTCTAGGCCTATGGGTCTTTACAAAAAGGTATTTTAAGTTTTTACTATATGTACATATAGTGAAAATCAATGACCCCCGGGGCGGGGCCGATTTTGACCCCAGGGCTATAATTTGAACAATCTTGGTAGAGGTCTACCAGACAATGCCTTATGCAAAATATCTAAGCTCTAGGCCTTTTGGGTCTTTACAAGAAGATTTTTTAAATTTATTCTTATAATTCCTTTTGGTTGCCATGGCAACCAGATTTCTGCATGGAATTAAATTCTTTGAACAACTTTGAAAGCCCTTCACCCAAGGATCAATCCTGCCAAGTTTGGTTGAAATTGGACTAGTGGTTTTTCACAAGAAGATTTTTTAAGTTCACTATATAATCTATATAACACACACACACACAAACAAACACACACACAGGTGAATCGCTATATGCCACCGCATCGCAGATGCTGCGGTGGCATAAAAAGGGGCATAATTCTGTCAAAATGCTTAGTACAGTTACCTGCTCCTGTCTACAGGTAAGGGTTATGCTGGTGAATAAGGGCACAAAGTTTCAAAGCCATATGTGAATGGGCTTTGAAAATATTTGAGGTATAACAAAAACTTTATAACGTAAATACTAAGTAAAAAAATTATCTCAAAATGCTTGATACAGTCACCTCCTCCTGTCTACAGGTTGGGGTCATGATGGTGAACAATTGTGCAAATTTTCAAAGCCATATGGCAATGGACTTTGAAAATATTTGAGGTATATCATAAAAACTTCAACATAAGTTGTTACGTCTACACCGACGTTTGGGTGACTACAAAAGCGCTACTTATATTAAACGAACAGTCAAGCTAAAATCAAAGAGTGTTGCCAAGCAGCCACAATATATTCCATAATTTTGTTTTAAATTTAACAAATTTTAAGTGCACAACTGGCTATTTGAATGAACCAGAACTTCTTGAGTCGGATATGTCGCCTTGTGAACAATGTAGTTAAGGAGAAATGGCCAGAACAAGAAAATTAACAAAGGGCAATAACTCAAAAAATAAGAAGTGCAGAGCAGCATTTTCCTTGCACTATACTTCTTATCAATAAGATATATCATCCTATGAAGTTTCAAGTCCATAGCTCTTATAATTTATGAAAAATTAATAAAGGGCAATAACTCAAAAATAAGAAATGCAGAATATTGGTTCTTGTACAATGCACATTTTTTATTGAGATCTATCATCCTATGAAGTTTCATGTCCATAGCTTTTGTACTTTAGGAGTAATGACCTGGACAAAAGTAAAATATGAAAATTAACAAAGGACCATAACTCAAAAATTAGGAAGTTCAAAGTACCAGTCCTTGTGCAATGCACTTTTTCTAAATGAGATCTATCATTCTATGAAGTTTAAGTCCATAGGTTTTATAGTTGAAGAGAAATGGCCCAGACAAAATTAAAGTATGAAAATTAACAAAGGGCAATTACTCAAAAAATAAGAACTTCAGAGTACTAATTCTTTTGCACTGCACTGCACTTCGGGTTATCATATATTATTTTGTTATAAATTTCTAAATTTCCAAATTTTCAGGCATGCAGGAGATTAAGTTCTGAAAGAGTTACAATGGTATCAAACATACAGAGTCTTTTTAATTTTAATATGTTCTTCCTGTTAAAAATCCTTTTTAACTGAAGGAAATTTTAGTCGCCTAGCTACCATGCAAATTTCTTTGATTTTGATGCTTCTGTTCAGGATTTATGTAAATTTTACAAAGTCATTCTACACTAATATCAACATAAAAAATTAACTCATCTATCATTGTCATAGATAAAATAGTTTTCATATCCTAAAAGTATAAAATATTTAAAACTTGACAGCAAGTACTGAAGCTTATCACTTCACATTTTATGCAGTCATTTTCAATGAGATATAGTCACACAAACAACTAAAACTGTTTATTTATCTTGAAATCAAGACTTTAAAAACTTATAAAGACAGGATTACAGTTGATCAATTCATAAAATGCATAGGTTCAATGCAATTCTATACTTAAAGTGACATGACAAATGTTGTATTACACAAAACACAATCACATGAAATGTTTTAACATTATGGAAGTAAGTTACTGGTAAGCTGACATAGGCAACCATTAATTAATATGATCCACACACTAGTCAATATAGCATTAGTCCTTATAGCAGCAGGCCTCATGGGTTTTACTATTAAAATGACTTTCAATGGCTTTTTAGATCATCTATAAGCAGTGGGATATTGTGACCATGTCTTGATGACTGTGGGACAATACTGGCAACCTGTTGCATTGTTTCTCCACTTTCCAGAGCATGTTGAGACTGACACTTCCATGAAGTCCTAAAATACATATAAATTAGAAGTTTAAAAAAATTGTATAGGATATAAATAGCACTTAAAATGAAACTTAAAACAAGAATGTCGAACGACACATATGCCCCCTTTTCTAGCCCTTGACACACATAATTGGTAGTTTTGTTACAGAAACTTGCCATAAATGGGTACATGGAAGTGTTCAATTATGGAAAAAAGAAAAATAATGGAGACTTTGTGATAAATAGTTTTCAAATGATAATCAGATATTAGAAAACTACAGACCAAAAATCAATAGAGGCCACCAATCAAAATCAGAAATATGATGACCCTGTGACCTTGACCTTTGACCCAAAAATTACTATGGTTCATCCACTAATTATGATTAATCAATATGTGAAATATGACAACTTTGTGATGAATACTTTTCAAGATAATCAGCTAAAACCATTCTGACATTTAAGACCCCTGTGAGCTTGACCTTTAACATAGTGACCCAAAAATCAATAGGGGCCATCTACTAGTTATGACCAATCAATATGTGAAATATGACTTCTTTGTGCTTAATACTTTCCAAGATAATCAGCGGAAACCATCTTGACATTTGAAGGCTCTGTGACCCTGACCTTTAACTTATCGCATGACCGCCACAACTTTCCTTTGAAGATCGGCGTTCTCTAAATTTCGGTATTGGAAAACTTTGGGTGCTCTAATTGAGGTATCAGTACGCTTTGGGGTGCTCTAAATGAGGTATCAGTACACTTTCTCGCGCATGCCCAGTTTATTATTTTATTTCAAATCATAAAGTGAGTATACCCGAAAAAGAGCATAATAAAACATTACACAGTTGACAGAATTGTTGTTTTTTTAAATATTTACATATTGTCTCGATCTTTTTTTTTTCAAAACTTGAAAATGCAGTTATTATAAAGATGTTGACTGAAATGGAAAGTAATTGCCATTTTTTTGCATCCTGACCTCGAGGACAAACTAGTCTGAAACAATGAGCAAATTATTCATTTTTCAGTAAAGCACTACACGTATTCTAGCGTAATTATTAATAAATAGTAGTAGTGTTAAGAAAATAATCACTACATTGTCGTTAGTTTTAAAAAATACGCGTACAAGATATACCACTAAAATATACACCGGGGACTATTTTTGACATTATTTCCTAGATTATATTTTTGAAAATGAGCTGGAAAGATGATTAATAATTGGCATTCAGAAAAATGCATCAAACTTATCTCGTCCAATGGTTATTTCATTCCAGTTCCTTCAACGGCCTCTAATGGGTATATTTCTGCGGGCATTTATTAAAATATTTATATGTTTAAATAAAGCAAATATTACGAGGGAGCGTAAATCTCCAAAAAAATAATCGTGATGGTCATGCGATAAAACAGTTACAGAATAAATACTAGGACTTCACCGGCTGGTATCAGCGCATGGGGCGACAAAAGGGTCAATCATGGAAATTAATCTCGACGTTCCGTCTCGATTAATTTCCTATGATTGACCCTTGTTGTCGCCCCATGCGCTGATACCAGCCGGTAAAGTCCTCGTATATATTCTATAACTATTACATAGTGACCCCAAAATCAATAGGGACCATCTACTAGTTATGGCCAATCAATATGTGAAATATGACTTCTTTGTGCTTAATACTTTCCAAGATAATCAGCGGAAACCATCTTGACATTTGAAGGCTCTGTGACCCTGACCTTTAACTTATCGCATGACCGCCACAACTTTCCTTTGAAGATCGGCGTTCTCTAAATTTCGGTATTGGAAAACTTTGGGGTGCTCTAATTGAGGTATCAGTACGCTTTGGGGTGCTCTAAATGAGGTATCAGTACACTTTCTCGCGCATGCCCAGTTTATTATTTTATTTCAAATCATAAAGTGAGTATACCCGAAAAAGAGCATAATAAAACATTACACAGTTGACAGAATTGTTGTTTTTTTAAATATTTACATATTGTCTCGATCTTTTTTTTTTCAAAACTTGAAAATGCAGTTATTATAAAGATGTTGACTGAAATGGAAAGTAATTGCCATTTTTTGCATCCTGACCTCGAGGACAAACTAGTCTGAAACAATGAGCAAATTATTCATTTTTCAGTAAAGCACTACACGTATTCTAGCGTAATTATTAATAAATAGTAGTAGTGTTAAGAAAATAATCACTACATTGTCGTTAGTTTTAAAAAATACGCGTACAAGATATACCACTAAAATATACACCGGGACTATTTTTGACATTATTTCCTAGATTATATTTTGAAAATGAGCTGGAAAGATGATTAATAATTGGCATTCAGAAAAATGCATCAACTTATCTCGTCCAATGGTTATTTCATTCCAGTTCCTTCAACGGCCTCTAATGGGTATATTTCTGCGGGCATTTATTAAAATATTTATATGTTTAAATAAAGCAAATATTACGAGGGAGCGTAAATCTCCAAAAAAATAATCGTGATGGTCATGCGATAAAACAGTTACAGAATAAATACTAGGACTTCACCGGCTGGTATCAGCGCATGGGGCGACAAAAGGGTCAATCATGGAAATTAATCTCGACGTTCCGTCTCGATTAATTTCCTATGATTGACCCTTGTTGTCGCCCCATGCGCTGATACCAGCCGGTAAAGTCCTCGTATATATTCTATAACTATTACATAGTGACCCCAAAATCAATAGGGACCATCTACTAGTTATGGCCAATCACTATGTGAAAAATTAAAGAGTTTGTGATAAATAGTTTTCAAGATAATCAGCGGAAACCATGTGGTCTACTGACGGACAGATCAACATTAGCAAAACAATATACCCCCTTTTCTTCGAAGGGGGCATAATTAAGATTATTTTTAACTGAATATTCTTTTCACAACTGAAAAATACCATGGCATAAAAGAATATTTATACAAGAGGGCCATGATGGCCCTAAGGTCGCTCACCTGTATGTAGGCCCTCGGAGCTGGGCCAGTTTGAACCCCAGGGCTTTTATTTGAACAAACTTGGAAGACACCTATAAGAAGATGATTCATGATATACACACTTATAATGAAAAACAATGATCTGCCGTCCCCTACCCCTGGCAGGGCCAATTTTAACCAAGGGCTTTTATTTGAACAAACTTTGTAGACACTCACTAGAAGATGTTTCATGCTAAATATATTAGCTCTAGCTCTTTGAGTTCTTTAAAAGAAGATTTTTTTAGTTTTTACTAAATACATATGGGGAAAATCAATGACCCCCTGGGGCGGGGCCAATTTTGACTCCAGGGCTTTTATTTGAACAAACTTGGTAGACACCCATTGGAACATGTTTCATGCTAAATATCTCAGCTCTAGCTCTTTGAGTTCTTTAAAAGAAGATTTTTTAAGTTTTTACTATATACATATAGGGAAAATCAATGACCCCTGGGGCGGGACCAATTTTGACCCCAGGGCTTTTATTTGAACAAACTTGGTTGACACTCTTTAGAAGATGTTTCATGCTACATATCTTAGCTCTAGCTCTTTTGGTTCTTTAAAAGAAGATTTTTTTAAGGTTTTTACTATATGCATATTGGGAAAATCAATGACCCCCTGGGGCAGGGCCAATTTTGACTCCAGGGCGCTTGTTTTTGAACAAACTTGGTAGACACTCACTAGAAGATGTTTCATGCCAAATATCTAAGCTCTAGCTCTTTGGGTTTTTTAAAAGAAGATAATTAAAGTTTTTTCTTTTGGTTGCCATGGCAACCAGAGTTCTGCATGGAATTAAATTCTTTGAACAATTTTTAAAGGTGACCACCAAAGGAACATTCCTGAGAAGTTTGGATGAAATTGGCTTAATGGTTTATGAGGAGATGTCATTTAAAGTAAAAGTTCACAGACGGACGGCCGGAAGGCAGACGGACGGACGCTGGACGAAAAGCGACCACAAAAGCTCAACCTGTCACTTTGTGACAGGTGAGCTAAAAATGTATGGCAAAGGAACACATTTGACATTAGAAAATTACAAAAAAATACCTTTATATTTATAATATTCTTAAATATTTTTTACAATATGCTCATGATAAAATGTCAAAAAATATTATGGCAAACTAACCTGATCCCTCTGCACAAACACAAATCTCATGGAACTTTCTTGGGGTCCTAATATATATTGAACCAACATATTGAGAATAGGGAATTGGGATAGTGCACTTGCTGGGCATAATCCAAAGGGTAGGAGTACTCTACATCAAGAGTGCATGGTAGAGTGCCTGAAATGTACAGTAGTAAATTTATAAATTATGTATTACTGATATACAGCTTTTACAATTTATATAACAGATTTTGCTAAAGTCCCAAAGTTTTGCTGCCAATGAAATATACAGTCGAACTTCGTTCGCTCAAAGTCCGAGGGCCTGTGCAAATTTGTTCAAGAGATCGGTAGTTCGAGCCAACCGAGGTTGAACTATTATTACATAGAACAAAGGCCTCTAGGTTTTCAAACCTACATCGGTCAAATGATAAATACGTCGATATAATTGTTTGCAGTACATTCATTTGTTGAATTGTCCTAGTTAGAATTATTATCCTATTGAAACAGTATTAACGGTATACTGTGTTAATCTATATTCATGCATATTGTAATTGGTTGGGTTTGATTGGGCAATCATTAAAACTGTGAACAATGATCAAAATATATTTATATGTTTATTATGAATTTTATTTTAAACAATGCATTAATTAAATATTAACAAAAGAACATCTTACAGCAGCATATTTTTGTAGTCATTTACTAAAATAAACACACATGTACAAGTATCATTCTATAAATAGATTACACTGTTACAATTCACATTACATGAACCACGGTTGTAATTAAAGCCGTCCAGGTAAACGTCATTCATTTATTGACTTTTGGCATTTCAGGGGTTATTTTCTTTTTATTATTACTAAAGACGGCAAATATACAATTTTATCATAACAAACAAATTGGTATCAACACCTTTTAATTTGTATCAGTTAACCTTAATTGCCCTTGTCACCATCACATGGTGTTAAAAACATGTGTCGCGCCTGTCAATTATTTAGAACCTGTCGACATGCAACTTTTGTTGCCTGTTTGTGTTCGACCAAAAAGGTGTGATTTACACTATATTTCTTCTGAAGGGACCAGAGATCAGGTTCGAGAGTTCGAGCCATGGGTGTTCGAGCAATCCGAGGTAGAACAATATATATTATATAGGAATTTGCCGGGACTTGGGGATGAGTTCGAGCGAAGGGAGGTATTCGAGCGATCCAAGCTCGAGCGAACGAAGTTGAACTGTATGTCCTTTCTAGAAAGCTTGTCATAGGGCTATTACTTTTTTTTATCAAAATATTAGCTAAAATTCAGGCTTATAAAATTCATGAATGTGGTTCTAAGTGTCAACAAACATTTTGATATTTTGATGTGGCATCATATGTTTATACAAACATAGTGCAAATACACAGTGTAACACTATAGATGTGTCAATGAAAAATTATTCTTTTCTGCTTGAACAGTCTGAATGCAGGATATGTGATTTATAGAATATTATATTAGTGTAGGTTAACTTAACCTTTTACCCCATTAGCATATTGCGAAAATTGGCCGTTTTCATCGAAAAGTCCCTGTAACAAGTTCAAACTGCTGTGTCTATGAAAAATGCTTCAAATTTATATAGTTAGGACATCCTTTAAAAAAATGTTTGTTTGCAGTAACGCGACCGACTCACAAAATTTACCCCTACTCAAAAAATTTTTTCATGGTCTGGATAAAAAAAATTTTTTTGAATCAGAAAATTATGCCTTGCGCTTTGTTTTCGTTCTTTTAAAGGTTAATAGAAGAAACAAAATGTAGGTCTTATTAAATTAGAATTCAGTTATCAATTAATTAATTGTTACCAGATTATCAAACCATATATTGTCCAGCATTTTGAAATTCCATGTTTATTTATTTATTAATGAATGTTCATAAGCAGTAGATGACCCCTATTATTAATTTCGAAAACTATTTATCACAAAGTCTTCATATTTCAAATACTGATTGGTGATACCTATTAGAGAACCCCTACTGATTTTGGGTCACTTGTTCTCTAATATCTCATTATCTTGAAAACTATTTATCACAAAGTCTTCATTATTTTTCAGTTTTCCATAATTGAACACTTCCATGTACCCATTTATGGCAAGTTTCTATAAAAAAAACCTACCAATTATGTTAGTCAAGGGCTAGAAAGGGGGGAATCAACATACCTGCACAATGCACTATAACCTTATCTTCCTATGTTCTACATTTGCCAATAACACGCACACTTTACTATCAATCTACCAATGTTCCAAATTTGCCAATATCGACTCTTCAACTCCACAAACAAAGCCAAACCTAAAAAGGGGGAAAAGAACAATAATGAAGGCAAACAATGATAAATAAAGGGACTGTCACAGGAACACAACACCACACATGCCTACTACCAGTTTTTGATGCAATTACTTTTTAACCTAAAAAGATAAGCATATACCTTGCTTTAAGGCTTTTGTGTTTCCAGACATGCTTATTTACAATAAACTTTGCTTCCCAAAATTGGTAAAAAATAGAAACTTAAGATTTTACATTTATCGTTTCGAGCAACCATCAACTAAATCTTTAACAGACTGTTGGATATTTTTTATGCACACCAAATTTTCTTTCTTCAACTTTAAATTTTTCTAGAAAAACAAATGCACATAAAAAATTCAGTAACAATTTCTTGCCAAATATTAAGGCAAATGCATAATTTCTTTTTTTTAATAAGAAAAAGTATTCATCAACAACAAAAGCACACACATGCACAAGCACTATAAATGTTGATAGCAGCTCCAACCAAACCCATGATTTCCACAAAGAAAACAAATTACTTACCTGAACACTTCGCTATATCTGTGCCTCCCAACGCCTTAGTTGTGCCAATACCAATGCTTTAACTCCATAAACACATCTACACTTAACTTTTAAACTTCACAAGCACATTATGCCTAAAAAAGGATAAAACAATCTATTAAACCTTAACCACCCAAACGTCCTAAATAGTGCTAAACAAAACATGTGTCACCTTTATATAAAATAACATGTGTCTATTTTCAACCCAACTTTTGTAACATTTTCCTTTAATCAAGGAAAAAGCATTTCCCCACAATAGCCACGCATGGCAAATCAAATTGAAATAATTTCTTCTTCCACAAATATGAAGGTAAATACCATTTTCACATGTTTAAATCTGATTTCAGGTTCCCCCCTTTTCTAATTTATTGCCCTATCTTTTCCCCACCAAAAAGTCACAGGCACTCCATGCGCCGATGTCACTGACTATACTGCTACCGACTGAAGATAATTATTTATTTTTCCCGAAAAAATCTGTTCCCTCTAGCATTAGTTCTTAAATAAATTCTTAACCAAAATGTCAAATGTTTAACAAATAGTTTTTGTTCTTTTCATTAAATAGGAACAAAAAATATACCCAAAAACTAATAAGGAAATGCAACTCTAGCATAAAATGGAAGTAATTTGGGCTTCTCATTAGGAAATTGTCATGACATTTCATAGTGTGCACAAAATTCTGTTGCAGTGGTTTTCCCCTATACAACTGATACTGGTAAAAAGGCAACGCTCCCAATAGAAAATAGACAAGTAATCCCCAATCCATGACCGATAAATCCCCAGGACAACACTGAAAATTTCCTCAAAAGAATCATCAAATTTTAAGGCGGACATAAACAGAAATACCATTGTTAAGCGATACTGTATGCAATAAAAACCAAGTATATATAACCACATGAGTGATATTTCCTGAAACATTATTTTTTCCTATGAACTAAATCAAATTAAATATTTTTATGGTTTAAAATATTAACTTTTTCAGTTTTATCAAGGACAACCCACCAATTGCAGCCAAAAATCACGAAAAACATTGCTGGAAACTGCAAGCAAAATCTCAACATGGAGGTTGCCATTTTTTTTCTTAGCTATATCCTGTACTGAACGGTACTATTTCTGGAAATCAGTTGCTAACAAAATATTGCCATTTTCTTGGTTATTTTTATGAAAGTAATATATTTTGTATTGAAAATGACTTGTATGGAGCCGAAGTGTGTCACAGATACACTATTACACCTATAGTATGCCGCATTAAATTTCATACAATAATGGAAGTATAAAAACCATTCACCACCATACATAATAAGATGTCACACCACAAAGATTTTTTTGCATGATGATAAAGTTTTTTAGGGGAAAAAAGATATATTATAGAATTATTAACCTCATAATTTTCCCCAAATCGACATTTTTCACATATCTTTCCCCTCCTTACCAGCACCCAGCATCTTCCCCTTTCCGTAAAAAAAAACCCCTGAATTGTAAAAGGAATAAATTTGTACTGTGCATCAAAACAAGTTTGTTGACATTGATTTCCCATGTGCGTAATTAGATCAAATGTGTATTAACTGTGAAGAAAGCAATGCATTCCTTGCATATATTTATAGCATATAGGGGTACATTTGTCGTAAAATCAGAATTATTTCCTTATAGAATGCCAATTTCCTGTGCCCACTTCATCTGCTCTTTGCACAACTGCATTGGCCGCCAAGGAACAAACAGTGTAAACAACAATTACATTTATTTCCATAAAGATTCAATTTAAAGTTCACTATTCAACATTTATTGTCTCAACTTGAACATCTCTTCTTAACAAAGATAATTTCAAGGAACAAACAGTGTAAAAAACAAGTACCATTATTGTCATAAAAATTCTAGTTAAAGACCAATATTCAACATTTATTGTCGCGACATCTCTTCCTAACAAAGATTATTTCAAACAACACGTACGTGTTCACTGCCAACTTTTTCAATTTCTGTTGGTCATGCGATCATACCTTTGAATACTTCTATAGTAATTCACTTCTAAATTTTTTTCATAACAATGTTAACAATCCATACCGAAATAGGTTTCTAATAGAAGGCCGAGTTGACCTGGTCCGAGTTAGTATAAGCCCAAGTTGACCCTTTGCGGCCAAAAAAAACACACAAAGGCCATGCCAGCAGCAATTTCTCTCCCTTTAAGAACCCCAAGTTAGCCTCCTGGCTTCGACGGAAAAGCTATAGCAAAAATTTCTTATTTGATTAGCAATTTAAGATAAAATTTTTTTAGGAAACTGCGCAATCTAAAATTTAATGTATACATTGTATTTCCTTTTGAAAGAGACCATTTATTGAAATTTGTCATAAAAGAAAGAAAATCACAGGGGAATAAACCTTGAATATTTACAATGACCATGTCAACATTTGGGCACCTTACCATGTCCGCCACACATGCCAGTACTTAGACTAGAGAAAATTACTAAATCGACAAAAAACCACCGTTTCAACAAAAATTAGGCCCGAGAGAAAGTGCTACCATGGATTTATATGAATTATGGTGGTTTCGTCAAACTACTGTTTCGGCGGACTTACATTATGAAGAGGTGCGAAAGAGGTTTCGTCAATCTTTTTTTAAAATTAAAGGCATAGTAGGCATGGTTCATGTATATAAAGTGGTTTTATCATCAATTTGTTTGTTGTAATCAAATTATGACACAAAATTTCATTAATGAATAGAATACATCGAAGAAGTATGTCTATTTATTATACCTATTTTGATAATGATTTGTTTGTTATTGGATTAATTCAATAAGTTTTGAGAAAAAAAAATATTAAAAAAAAAAAAAAATACATTAAAGCCTCATTTGACGCCTGGTTGATGTAATGACTACTTCCCAACTACTGAGATTATGCACCCACAATCCAATAACTTCAATGACAGGATTTATGAGGACAGTTTTTAAGTTTTATATTGAGTGATGATAAAGAATGAAAAAAGATTGTTGTTGTTTATTATGTAAAAAAACCATAGTAGATTCTCTTTAATGCTATGCCTGTATCAATTGTTTATATAGAGATGAATAAAGTATTTTAAATAATACGTACAAAATCATGACACAAATATTCTTAATTTGGGTTTTTAGAAAAAAATATTTTTACATTTATTTTTTGTATGCCTTGTTTTTGTGTATATATAATCAGATTATAAAATACATAATTAATTCTTTCTCTTCCAGGTTTTACTTTTCTGTGTATAAATTATAATGTTAATTTTATTCCCATTGATAACATTTGTCCTTCTGTTTAAGCTTTTACCATTTGTGGATACAGTTCAACATAGATTAAGAAAAATATTTTTTATGTTTTTACAGACTTCACTTTATCTATATTTGTGTAAATTTTAAATCATTTTTCTTTTTTCAGGCTTCACTTTTATACGTACATCACAACATGTATCTATTTTTATGTTGTTTTGTTTACTGAGATCTTTTGTGTTAAGTTAAGCTTTATATATGTAGAATATAACTACTATACTAAATAAAATAATAAATATAAGGTTTATATAATTTTTATAATTTCCAATATCTTGTCTTTAATACATGTCCTTGAAAATGCGTGCTTCTCTCCATTTTGTTAAGATGAATTGTCTTAATATTATTTGCATGTGTATGCTATGCCTCTTTATGTAATGTACATTTACATGCTATGGCTCATATTGGCATGTGTGTACATTAATTGAGTTCTGAAATATAAAATTACTAATTTAGTAATTAGTTCGCCGAACCGGTAGTTCGACGAAACAACTCTCGCTCATTTATTTTATATCGTCAATTAAAGTCCGTGGTGCTACGTAAGTTTAATGCACAAACTATTTACTACTTGAAATCACTTTATAAAAAATATACAACCTTCAGAGCAGGCAACACACAGATATATACAAACAATAACAAACCATCCATTTTTCCCCGCCAAAACGGCCAGCCAGCTTGTAAATTAGGTCACCTAGTCATTCTAAATCATAGCTAACACGAACTGCCAATTGAAAATCAAGCACATCATTAAATAAATACTTATCTACATTATAAATAAAGCATAAAAAATCAATACTTACAGTTTAACCTTGCTAGTACATTTAAATTATCGCTCTGAAATAAACCCTCTCTCTTCCTGAATGGCTGCCTGTTTGTTGATGTTTTTTCATTGGCTTACATTGTCACGTGATCAAATCAACAAAGGTGTGGACTAAGTTATTTCCATTGCAGTTCTGACTTTAATTGTTTTATCACAATTTAATCCCCGAAAAAAATATGTTGAAACAACTCCAGAATTACTACAAATATTAAAATTATCGAAAACATTAAATGTTATATAAATTGTAAATTAAGGTTTCACATTTCACCCCTAGATAAAACATAATGGACTCAACCCAAAACAAGCGTCTCTCTCTTTATTTAATGATGTATTTACATGACCATGATCAAACACATAAATCTAGACCAATTGTAAGACGGCCTTAGACGTAAACCTATTGTAAAAATAATACTATGACCACAGCAGATTTCGTACAGAAAACCTATACATTATTTTATGCATTGGGTATTAGACAGCCATATATTTACTATACTTGTAATGATGTGGTATTTGATATTGATTACACTTTCATGTAAAAAGAAATTCCTCGTAATTTGTTAAATTTCTGTGTAAACACATAGTTTCATACAGTGCAATTTCAGCAGATTTGCATTATGTAGAGCAATATCCTCTTTACACTGGTATCAATTATTCTCAATATATGATGAAAATGAATTGGACCTATACAGAGAACAGTCTCCAAGAAGCCAACACAATTTTGACTGCCAAATGTCGTTTCGTTTCTTTAATTTGGACTATGCTGTGGTTTATTTTGTCATGCGTGTTAGGGCAAAAAAGTTTATAAGTTTTGTTTTTGTTTCAATCTAGTTGAAATTATAATAGTTCAATTATTCGGCGCTAATATTAAATACTTAGTATCTAACATTAGTAATATATTTTGTTTATTTAATAACTTTTTATTTGGTTTAATAAAAATGATAAACATCTTTGTGTTATTTTGTCATTATGATTGTGTTTATTTAAATACTTCAAATAAGTAAAAATCCTTAAAAAGATAATCACCTAGAAGTGAGGACAATGTGTTCATTGTGTTGATACGCCATGTTACATTTGAATTCTACTGATACTAATTTGTTGTAGTTTGTACTTAAACAATGTATAACGTTTTTTCTTGATGTTTTTCAGTTGCATTTTAAAGTAATGATCTTAATTGCACTTTCTGTTATCTTTATATGATCATACGAGCGACATTTATGGTATTTGCATTTTCCTTAGCAAATGCGCATAAAATCATTTACAATTTAATTGAACTACATGAAAGAAACTGACATTGTAACATATTTGCCATATGACACAAGAACAAGTTTTTTCTCAGGAATGGCTCAACTTTCAACTTTCACCACGTTTGAGCTAAAATGAATATGTTTTTACATAATGCTTCTTTTATTGTCTAAGACATCAAGTTGTTTATCATCAATAATTCATATGTTACAAACGCACAGGCAAATAATAATTCCATTGCATAAAATTACTGTGAAGTTAAGCGAATAATGCAAGAATTATAATAAGACGGATTTTCATATATTTTTATTCATACATTTGATGAATGAAATGGCTTAAACTGGAAAGTAGATGGGATGCACAAGTTCATTGCACGAGCGTTATTTTTGTAGATAAAATTTTAGATCATTGCTTTTAAGGTGTAAACTGTATATACATGCACAAAATTGTAGTTAATTGTACAGAATAAAGTTTATCACAAGCAATTACTATACACTTTCTAAAACATGTAATATCAATCGAATAATCTTTATCATATAAATCAAATTATTAATTCAGTGGCATCGGAATTAGTTGCATCAGAGTTTATGTTTAGATAACGAAATTTCGCCAATATTTGGGGTATAATCAACATAACATGAAACTCTAGTTATATAAAAGTTATCGCCGTTAAAAGTATCCGGATTGCTCCCTCTAATGGAATAAAAAAAGAACACGTACATATTGACAGCTATTTGAGATATTAACATATCATAAAAGTGTGATACCAACGTAAATGACATTCATAAGAATAATGTTTCGGTCATTTTACGTATACATACATTAATATGTACTTCCTGTTCACGATATTTGCTACTTTGGTTTTCGTCACAAGTTTAATTCATATTAGTTTAGGTATTTGACATATTTTCGTTTAAATAATTGTTATTGTGTTTCTATACTAATGAATTGTCATGAAACCCGAACATGTGCTTAATATTATTACTGATGAATACTGACCAACTCGCATTTATGTCATTGCTACGAATAGAATGTTTGTTGTATGTTTCACTGTTAATATACAGTCCAACTTCGATTACTCGAATCGCTGGTGACTGAAAATTTACTTCGAATAATCGATGGGCTCGAATAATCGAAATCCGAAAATAGTGGTAGACGACAATTATTCAACTTTGGTCATTCGTCGGCGGCAATCATTAAATCAAATCAAGGTAACACCGCATAAAACAGGGCAATATACATCTATTTTCAAAATATATAAAAATCATCAATATGCGAGGAGAAAAAAAAACGAAAAAGATGCGCAAAAATACATTTTTAATAGGTTTATAAAAGACATAAATCCTGCATTTTATTCCACATTATGTCTACATGAAAAATTATCGTTGTCATCTTAAAAATTAACTGTAACAACATCGGAAACCCTGTGCAGGAATTTTAAAATCATAGATAAGATAGACATGTATTCTCAATTTAAATTATCGTGTACTAGGGAAACAATACACTGTTTTAAAATAGATTTTTTTTCAGTATTCATAATTATACAAATACCATGGTAAAGTTTGGGCCTGTTTATTTTTTATTTCTTTATTTAAATTGCTTACTTTCATTCTTTCATTACAATTATTGAAATGAATACTTTAATTAAATAATTAAAAGAGAAATATCTCGCATGCAAGTAATTTTTGGGAGTAAAAGAAAATTAAATAACAAAAAAAAAAAAATTAAAAAAGGTATTGTGTTTTCAAGTTCACTGAAACTAAATAACCTGTCATTTAGATTACACGTCTTTTTGCCCGGCACCCCGATGTTTGTTTTAACCCGGGGGCGCTTTCAAATCGCCTTTGACTGCCCTTTCAGAACCAAAATGTACTCTCAATAATGGTGATTTTGGTTTTCGTTTTTTTCTCTTCTTTTTTGATGAAGCACTATTATTTGCATCATAAGGCATTAGAATAAATGTTTACATTCGTTTTAATCCAAACATTCCAATCATATACCCAACGGAACCAAATTTTAATCCAGATTTATCGACTGCTAAAAAACCATGACCATACACTATACCACTAGCTAGGTGTAAGCGATCCGTAAGCCATGGCAGCGATCTTTTACAGCTAAAGAAAATCAGTTCAAATAATTATTTTAGACTAATTGAACGTTTCCTAAAACATTGTGAAAGTGTAATTTGTACGGATTATAAAGGGACTATAATCAAATAAAGGTACGAATTTTTTCGTCAAACATTGCTTAAATTGATTGAGAATGAGTATTAACAACTCGGATATTGCAATCTATTTCGGATGACCATCGACGAACAACGCGAAAGGCCTCCATTTGGGGTTCCAACTGTTTATTTAAAAGAGTATGATGTGTTTGGATGGCGCAAAACCTGGCAAACCATTACAATGGTTTAGAACCCATCTGAGATTTAACACTGAACTAATTAAAAAGTGGGTGGAACCATGTAATTATAAAGGATTGCAAAGGGTTCGGAGGTATGTGGCGGATCCCAACTTTGCAACCCTCAATGACAAAGTTAAAGTAATGGCCAGTGGGGTACACCTTAGGGGGGAAGGAAAATAAGTGTTTTGAGTACTTTCCCCACGCGCCTAGAACGGAGAACGCTACCGTGCGGATACGAATAAAAAACATTCCGTTGACGATAGAACGACGAAGAAGTAAATCAAACACAACTTGACGCTAAAAGGGATCGAAGGTCCCATATCCATGATTATCGTGAGAGACTAACCGGGTAAACGGGAATCTTACTATAACTGAAAACGGTGACAGGATTGTCACAGTATCTGCTCTATCCCTAAAAAGACCACCCCTCGCAAAATTCACTGCGATTTCGGTAAATACTCAGCGCACGTGATTCATGCACCGGTCAGTCTGGAGAGTCCCAGTAATTGAAAAAAGGCCGCGCAAAATGTAGCAAGTGTTTATTAGACGGGACATACATTCTCCAGCTGCCCAAATGACTGGGTGTGTTGTGTAGAACATGCAATCGACCCTGGACACAAAGCTTCGGATTTGTTCTTTATAATTAACGACATAGAATCAGAACCCACGACGCCGATTCTGAAACTGGTTCCGAACAATCCAGCGACTCCTACATGCATTCTCTGAAGTACATGTTAAAAAGCTTTACTTCCGTCGTTCAAAGCGGGGAAAAAGGCCCCAGACCGGGGAGGGGCAACAATAGCGAACATCTCCATTAGCATCATCGGGAATAGGTTCGTGGCTTCTATATTACAAGAAGTCTATGGGGGGAAAGTATACTTTCTCAATACTCACCCAAAAAAGGACAGAAACCTCAACTTTGTTAAAGAGCGCTCACCGCCAAACAACCGCCGCTGACGGTACAGGGAGAATGTAACGTTAAATCCACTAAGAAACATCACAGAAAAAAATGAAATTCTGTATCTTTTAATGTACTTGGAACATTGTTTGTTTTACAAACGTTGCCTATGTTTTTTGGACATGAAACAGAACAACGATTAATAACGGGGAACACATTTGAATTTTCATGTAATAAAAGAGATTAATTACCAAGAATTGTACATGTAATTATGGGCAAGTTGGGACGGCCTTCAAAATCATTATTTTTTCAAGTATTCTGCACATGAATGAAATGATAAATTTTGATTACATCATTTAAAATGATATATTAGTTTTATTTAAAAAATGGTATCATGTTATATTTACTGGTGCACAAGAAACAAATTGACATGGCCTTATAAAATTTGGTAAGCGTTGTTTTAAAATTTTGTAAATAACATATTTAAAAATATTAAACGCTTTACTATGTAAGAAAAATGTAGTACGCGCAAGAAATAAAGGGAAAACCCGAGAAATATTAAAAATTTAGTTTAGTTTAATTTTCATAGTAATTGCGACATTGGGTGTTCCGATCAACAAAACAATTATTATTATTTCAATGTAATCCCGGGGCATGTTTTTGGTGGGGGCATTGTATATTTTTTTTTTCCTACATAAAATTTCAACTTTTTTTATTTTTTGTTTTTATCAAGCATTCATATACCGATGAGTTTTCTTACATTTTGGCGGTGATGGGAAAAATTGATTTTTAAAAAAATATCCCATGAAAATTTTTAAATTTAATAAAAAGGGTTAAAATACAATTGAAGTTTTTTTGGGTATAGAAAATTCTCTGATATTTTAAAAAAAATTATTTAAAAAATGTTATCAATATGTTAATGTTTGTTCATTAATTTTAATTTTTTTTGATATACTCTTTTCATATGTTAACAAAACCCAAATTTTTTTTTCAAATTTTATACATGAAATTTTAAAAAATTTTACTTTCGTTCTTTGCCCCAGTACAATTGCTTAAACCGAACTTTTTAAAAATATGGGCATTACAAAACCCGGGAAATTTTAAATATTGCATTTTCAAAAACCCTTTTTTCGGCGATTTCGTAAAGGTTTTTCAAAATAATGCTTTTTCAAAAAGGTGCAATTGTACATTCAAGTTAAAAATTATATTTTACGTGTTTTAATTTAATAAGTAAAATCAATTCTCAAAAATGTCAAATTTAATAAACTTCATATGGGTTCCCTTTAATTTTAAGGGGATTACGTGCGAAGCCCAAAAACGTTTTACGTTTTTTTTAGAATGGGTGGTAAATCAACAAAAATTAATATATCCTTTCTCCAAGAAACCCACTTTACAAATGATATTTTGGGGAAAGATGTTAAAACAGATTTTAAAGATTATCACATTTACAATGCATTTGGACCTACGGACTCACTCAAGAAGGTTGCACTATATTAGTTCCCGCAAAAAATAATGTGTGCATTGGGAATATAAAATGTTCAAAAATGAATATAATTGACGAAGAATCTGGGAGATTTGTGCTTTTGAATATTGACTTCTCGGGAACAGTTTTCCCCCACTTTTGTTAACATATACGCACCAAATGACAAACGTTGTAGAAATAACTTTTTTTTTTGGAACTTGTTAAAACAATAAGATTGAAGAAGAATCATTAGGTTTTAAAAAATAATAGGAGGAGACTTTAATGATGTACTTCAACGAAACAGACAGGTAATACTCAAATTCCAACTCGCGCACTAAAACATCTGAAAAGCTTAAAAATCTAATACATTCACATAGTCTATGCGATATCTGGAAACTTAAAAATAAAAAAAATTCAATTTACTTGGAAACGGACTAAATGCGCGGAAAAAAGTCGCATTGATTTTTGGCTGATTGAAAAAAGTATGTCACCTTTAATTCGCCAGCTGCGACATAAGACCTGGCACAAATAATGTGTACTGACCACTTGGTATCAGTCTAAAATGTAAATATTCCTAGTCATCGCGGTCCAAGGTTATTGGAAGTTGAATAATTCTCATTTAGAAGATATTGAATATAAAAATCTTATCATAAATACCATTAGTTCCGTTTCAAAAATGAATTCAAATCTCATGACATTGATCATAGAACAATGTGGGAAAATATTGAAATACAGCATTAAAGAAAAAAAAGTATCTATTTCTCAAAACTGAAAGCTAAAACATATAGAAACCGATTAACGAGTTTAGAAAAAAGACTTTCGCAGCTATACGAAGAATTTCATTCGCATAATTCAGATACAATTACTTAAAACAAATAAAAGAGATTTAGAAATCGAAATCGAGACGATATATATAAATAAAGCAAACGGTGCAAAAATACGGCTCTCGTGTAACAGCTCATCGATGAAGGTGAGAAAAAATACAAATTATTTCCATTCGTTAGAAAAAATCGAAACAAACGAAAAAAATTTCTTAACTCGTTAAAAAATTGACGGAAAACAAATAAACAACTTTGAAGATGTAATGAACGAAGAGAGGTAAAATTTTACCAAAATCTATATACAAAAAAGGCAGACCAGCGAGAATTTAGGGGATTTTTTCGATAAACACTGTTTTTAAGAAAAACACTAAAAGACAAAGACTCGGATGACTTAGAATGTTTAATAAAATATAAATGAAATGCGAAAGCGCCACTGTCTCAGCATGAAAACCAACAAAAGTCCAGGTAATGACGGACTTACAGTCGAATTCTATCGTACATTCTGGCATCACTTAAAATTTTTATTAGTAAATTGTTATAACGAAATACACAAAGAAAACGAACTTTCAGCTTCTCAGAAAATCCGGTTTATTTCACTATTGTACAAAAAAAGGAGACCCAGAAAATATTGAAAACTGGCGTCCAATATCGTTGCTTAATAACGATTACAAAATTTTTAACTCGGTACTCGGGATTTGGTTTTCAAAAAGTACTCCCCAAAATTAAGACAGCGGGTCAGCAAAGGGTTTCATAAAAAACGTTTTTTTGGTAATAACATACGACAAATATCAGGGTGTTTTGCCCATTGCGGGAAAAAATAAATTTTGGGTGGAAAACTTTTTTTTTTAGATTTTAGAAAAGGGTTTTTGATACGAAACGAGGTTTTTACTTTCCCATTAAAACCCCTTTAAAAAGTTTAAACTTTAAACCAATGTTTAATTTTGTTTTGGAAAAAGTCCCTTTAAAAATAAATTTCGTCCCTGTATATTTAAAAAAATGGTTTTGGATAAAATGTTTCCCCCCTCAAAAGGGGGTCTCAGACAGGGATGGGATTTTTTTTTTTTTGGGGCCCAGGTTAGGGTAATTCAAATTTGGAGAATAATGACATTAAAAGGAATCTCAAAAAAAATAAACAATTTAAAAATTTTAAAACTTAAAATGACACAACTAGCCGACGATACTACAATGTTCTTAAAAAAAAGCACAGAAGACATACAAAAAAGCAAATTATCAACTATTGAATTTTTTGGAAAACATTCTTTGGTTTTACAACTAAAATTACAACAAGACAGAAATGTGTTAAGATTAGGGAATAAAACTTTGAATAAAGTTAAAATTAACTGACATAAAATGGAGCGAAAAAAGTGAAAAGCTTTAGGCGTCTTTTTTGGGCAACAAATAAAAAAAGAATGCGAACAAACTAAACTGGGAAACGAAAATTCAAAACTGTAAAATCTTAATTAATTCATGGAAGAAAAGAAAACCTTATATTTATTGGACGACTCACTGTTTAATAAAATCAATTTTTACTTCCAAAATTTACTTACTTAATGCAGTCACTGTACTTTCCAGAAGAATAATACAGAAAAAACTCAACTCATTATTATATATCATACCTCTGGGACGATAAACGTGAAAAAGGGTTAAAAAGAAATATTTAATAAAAGATCTCGAAAAAGGCGGTTTAAACCATGATCGACATTGAAAGTTTTGGGTTACTAATGCCTCGCAGAGTTAAATGGTAAAATCCCTTCTTTTCAAATGAATTTGTGCAAACTGGGAAAGTCCATTTCCAAGTTATTTTTTAAACAAATTCGGCCAAAAAATTTCCTGTTTTTTACATGAACTTAAAATCTGTCTCAAGTTTTACCAAAAAAGACCATTATACTTTAAACCTGATTTTTTCTCTAATAAAAAGAAACTTATTTAAAAAATGGATTTTATTTAAAAATATTAAATAAGAAGGGGAGCCCAAAACACCCTTCTTTGATATTCGTAAAGAAATAATTTTGGGGTAAATGAAACACATTTTATGGAATAAAAATCTTTTATTTTCATAATTGGATAAACTCTGACATAATTTTTGTAAATGATATTATCGATACAAATGGCGATATCAGTGAACTCTTTATTCTTTCAAAACTCAGAAATAAAAATCAAATTGGCTATCCCGAAATTTAATACGCTACGTAAAGCTTTACCGCAACTCTGGAAATTTCATCTAAAATACGGACGAATCAATCAAAACTAGGGGGTTAAAACTGACTTTTTCCTCCCTTTACTTACAAAAAGAATCGAAAAAAGAGAAATTTATAAACATACTTAGAAACAATAAAGCGGGAAAAACCATAACATTCATCGCCTAGGGAAAATTTTATTTGAAACATGAAATTTCCGTGGAATAAAGTATATACCTGAATATAAAGTCAAGCATTTACAATAGGAATAATAAACAGTTCCGGGTTTTAAACTCATTCATAATATAATACCCCTTGACAGGGAGATAACTTATACAAATTGGAAATTGAAAAATAGTCCGAAAATGCGTTTTATGCAATTGGTACTGATAGCACAGAACATTTCTTTATTCATTGTCAATCAACTTAATGCTTTCTGGAAAAGAATTATTGAAACTTTTAAGTCAACTAGGAATCTGTAAAACATATTTTCAATCTCAAAAATATTGTACTAGGTTATATAGTTTCGAAAATACGCAGCAATTCAAATCTTTGGCAAATTAATTTGATCTTTACAATCATTTAATGGCTTTAGTATATACAAAGCTTATATATGATGAGTAACCAACGTGCCGATACTATAAACATTAATGGAATCTTTCTACACGAACTTAACAAATATGAAACTATATACCTCGTCCATAAGAAATATAATTCTCATTTTATTAAAACGCTTTTTACAACAAACTTTTAATATTGTCAGATATTTTAAAAGATGAGAAAAATTATGTTATAATATTTTATTACAGCTATGTATACCTTTTTCTCTACTAAAATTGTAAAATGATATCATACATTATTTGATATGTTAAATGCACTAACTGTATAAGTATGCACATGTTCTTTGTGTAAATGTTCTTAAAGTTTTTAAATAAAAGATAAAAAAAACACTATACCACTAGCTGATAAACATAATTGAAATGAATACTCTAATTTGTCCAATTATTAAAAGAGAAATCTCTCGCATGCAAGTAATTTTCGCAAAAACATCAACAACAATACGCGTTCGATAGGTGCGAAATTCTTTCATAATTGAATTTTTACTTATGCATTTTGAATAATACGTTCGTATTTATATAGATTTTAATGGAGATAAAACCGGGACCACCGATTTACTTCGGATAATGCCGGGTATTCGAATAAAGGGTTGTCGAATAACCGGGGTCGGGCTTTACATGTATTATATTTCAAATAACATCTTTCTGGTCATGAATAATTGGAAGTTGTAAGTGATTTAATGTCATTTCAACGGTTAATTATTGCAGCATTGCTGGTATCAACAATAACAAACCTACTACTTTGGACATTCAATCAGGTACACGTTACTCGAATTCCGTTTCTCTCGAAGTGCAATGCCCAGTCCATTGAAATTCAAGTTACTAGAGTCAACGGAAACATCGTCACCATTCAGTATTGATGTTCGTTCTCTTTTAGGTATAAAACGCATTGCTGAAATATCCCTTTCGTTTTTTTATCTCTTGCTTATATACGATTAACACAACACAAACCACCACCTTAATGGAAAAGGCGTCAAGTAAAAAACATATATACATGTTTGCATCTCTAATATTTTTCAATCAACCTATGGCAAATTTTGTAAAAAGTAAAGATTATTAAATTTGGATATACACATATTTTATTTCTTGTTTATTTAATGATTTTAAAAACTGTTTTTAAAGCAAGATTATAAAGGAAAAGTGTTTCAGATTATTACTGACGACATATTTTCAACGTTGACATTTGTTTTGTAATTATTGACTAATTTATCTTATAAATAGCGATCATAAGATACAAAAAAAATAAATACACTTAAATACTCTCAACTCGGAAGTGTTATTTCAGAATCGTATAGGCAAAGATGCAACAAACAGCAATTCGTTACTCTATTTTAATTCCCTTATAGCAAAGGTTTTTTTTGAGGACAGCCCATTGCATTAGAGTGGAATGTCTGATAACCGTATTGTTTGTTCAAGCATTATATACCTTATATGGCCGAAAATCCGCGCACTGGTCAATTCGCAGCCGAATTGAACCAAAGGGTAGTTCTCGGTTTGCTACGGAAAAGATTTTTTTATAAAATTACCTAAAATTTATTTACTTGAAGAGGAAATCCCCTCACGGTCTAAAAATTGCATATGCCACGCGGATAATAATCGGCTTTTTCTTCTAATGGCGCCTTGTACTTTATATGATTAAAACACTTCAGAAATTATAGTGTACAATCGCTTCCTGATCGTTTTAATCTGATCCATCCCAATATTTAACTATATGAAATATGACATTTTTTTAAAGTAAATCTTCATTCGGATCAAGTATATGAGGTTGTTCAAACCTCCAAAATATGAGAGAGAATTATGTTATTTTATATTACAGGCCCCAATATCACTTCCGTGTTTAACTCATTTCATCGTTTGTTCGTATGTTCAATAATAATATTATATTACACATTGATACACAAAAATATATTCATCCATTCTAATTTACTGCATTCTTAATTGTAAAAGATATCCTTATTTTTATAGAAACATTTTACATTTGCATTTTGCAAAGAGAAAACAGCTTCTGTTCATTGGTCCCTCAGTATCCAAAAATATATGATCGTTTAAAAGTCCCCAAAACGGTGGTGCTGAACATAAAACTTTGTTATTTGCATTCACTTAAAATAACAACAAAAAACAAACAGAATTTATGATACCTTTATAATTTACAAAAAAAGAGTGCATTATATCCGTTCTGTCTTTTTTAATATTGTAGCTTGTCTAGTATCATTGTAACTGATGTATACTTCAACACGCTAGAAAATGATACAGTTAAGAAATAGTAACATGTTTATATTTTATAGAAAGATAAAGTGAAAGATCTCGAAGAGTAATAAAAAAAAACTCTGGTGAATAAAATAATGTCAATCATTGGGTTAGATAGAGGACCCCAGGGTGATCGTTTCCATCGGGAACGAGCCTTGGTAAGTTCCCGATGGAACCGATTGCCCGAGGGTTGGGATTTCCCTATCCTCCATCTAACCCAATGATTGATTATTTTTCTCACTCACCTGGACACACAAGAAGTGGAACTACTTGCTACGCGCATTACAACATACCCAGTTTTGAAAAGCGGGACGGGGCTTAGGCGCCTGACGTACGTTCGCAAAAATTCAGCCTAACTTTTACGGTTGACAAAAAGCGTTTACCGTTTGCAAAGATTTTTCTACTTATTCGGTTATTTTGGCCGAATATTCAATTAAAATATATCAAAATGAGATTCGTCATCAATAAGCATCGTTATCATAACAGAAAACGCGGATGTTTTTCAGACAAAGTGTCATAATATCCGATTTCACGAAGAATTTTGCGATATTTTAAAGTGTGCTATTTTTAGTAACATATCGATATTGTAAAGGGCGGACCTATGAAGAGTAGGACTAATTGCAGTGTGAAAGTTAACATCAATCTTTTTTGATTCCGTGGACAATTTATAAGATTAGCTCACATATTTTTAATATATTTTGACCTTTTGACCTTTCATTTTTGTTTAAATAGGAGTGAATCGCGCATGTGTATGAATACGCTTTTAGAAGTGCTGCACGTTGAGTCTGAGATAAGCCCATGTGAGATAAGGTTTTCCAACACCGCTATTTTTAGTAACATTTACGGATTTTTCTATAGGAGTATTGATAATAAATAATATGGGCGGAAATCAAATAGTTGGTGTAAAGTCTTGACACGACAGATAATGAAGTGTGCAACGTCGTTCCGACCCCTAGCACCTAATTTTAGATATATTTCAGAATTATAAGCAAATTGATATGTTGGCTTTAATGCGCATAACAGATGTTGTAAAGCGAAAACCTAGGACAATATTTTTATGCAATGGTGACCATCGACATCAGTGTTCAAGGCTGAAGAGATAGAATGATAACACAGGGAGTCATGAGTCAAAACTGCTAAAATGAAAAACTCCAGTAGATAACCTTAATGTTTTTATATAAGTTAAATACAAAAAGGAAACTTTTAAAACAACTAAACGATTAGATTTTTTATTTCTAAAAGTTTGTTATTTGATGTCTCTACTTTTAATAGTTTCCAGAAGAAATTACAGAAGAAGTAAACAAAATCTTGAAATCAAAGTATTGCATGACTGGTCTTTTCTTTTATAATAATTTAATAACAATTTTTCAAATTGTACTGTATACGATAGGTGATTTATCGTAGGTAATTGTATTCAGCGTATCAAATAATATTTAGATACTATAAAGTCAGTATGGTAAGTGATTTATAACCTTCCTGGTGGTAAATAGGGTGTCTAGTCATATACCTAGTGATATAAAGAATACGTGTATTTGTTTGTTTGGTTTTACGGCGCACAAACACAGTATAGGCCTCATGGCGCCGAAACAGGAAAGATGATTTTAGCTAGCCTCTGGTGTTTTAAATTTCAAAGCAACACCAGGGGTCTGTCCACTTCACCTACTGCGGCTCCAGTTAGTCGCCTCTGACGATTACGCAGGAGTAAACGATGGCTTCAATTGTTATATCTCTACCATCAATGGCAACTATTCATCCACCAAGGGCTAAAGATTACACATATATATATATCCTTTTCAAATAGAGCACCTGGTGGTATATAACGTTTCTTGTCATTTTCATTTTTCTTGCCCAGTTCATTTCCCATTTAAAAAAACATATAAAACATTAAATCATGAGAAAAGGGAAAAAAGACATTTTTCCCTTTGACAGACCATTTAAAACCCAAACCCCAAAGATATATGTAGCCTAATTTTTGGTTAGAAAGAACATCCCCGTATATATTTTTTTATAAATATCTAATGATTAAACCCTTTAAAAAGTGATAAAACAAAATAATTTTTTTAAAATAAAAATAACGGGGAGGAACTTTAAAAAGAGTGCCCAAAATTTCCAGCCCCACGCATTTAGGGAAAAAAAAAATGAACCAAAAACTTTGGGAAAAGACCCCAAAACCGGGGGGGGAAAGGAAACGGAGGGATATGTTATTTAAAAAAAAATTTGATAATAAAAAGGGGTAATCCCCGGGAATTTTTAAAAGAAAAAGGGGGTGAAGGGGAAAAATAAGTAAGAAAAACCATTGCTTGTGATATAGCATTTATAACCAATCTAATGATATATAGTTTAATAAGTGATATTAAGATTTCCTTATGATATAGCATTTAAATATAACCTAGTGATTTATGGTATGATAAATAATATGAAGCATTCCTTGTGACATAGCATTTATTCCATGCGGTCTGGAGACCGCAGGGTATTGGTACGCGTTTAACTTTTGAGGCATGGAGGAGCACGTGACCTGTTTTCGGTACATGGAGGAGCATGTGATCTGTAAACCGTACATGATTGGTTAATTGACCTTTTCGAAAACCTAGCTAAATACCGTTTGCCGGTACGTTACGGATTTACCTGTAAAGAATTAGTCCGAATTACACCTAATTAAAAACAAAAAACTATTACGTGATATTTCTAATTTTCGATAATTATTTTACCGATTAAGGTGGAAAAACTTGAATGATGTGTTTGAAGATTATCAATCTATCTCAAATTTTACAAGCAATAAATTGTTTATACTGAAAATCTACAAAATTAAAATATTCGTAGTGGCATCTGCCATAATAAATAGAGATATTTTCTGCGTAAACTTGTGTTTACTTTATTTATTGTTTGCTCGGAATTATTCATAAAATGGTAGGCCTATTTAATCATTTTCTTAAAAAGAAATAATTGTTTTATGTTCGACCTTCTCCGGTCTTCAACGGTCACCAGTTTTCAAAGACCTTCTTCTATATTGATCGTTTATTTAATTGTCAACTATATTCCTGATACAAACGTTTATTTATCTATCCTCCCCCCCCCCCAAAAAAATAATAATGTTGAAAATAGTTAAATGAAATATCTTTATATCATTAAAATGTTCACCGCAGGAAACCATTTTACTTGTAACAAATGTAGTGAGATAAAAAAATGATATATCGCCTACGTTAAAGCATATGATATAGCACTTAAAGCGAAACTTCTGATATATAGTTCTACACATGATATAAAGCGTACTGGTTTATGAAATATTGTGTGATATCTTGCTTGAATGTGTGAAAGTATGAATATAATTAAAGGAAAACATTAAGTTATAATACAACCTAATTTTGCATAAATTGGTGAGTTTTCCCGGCATCCTTGTAGGAAACAGCGATATCAAATTTTATGTAATAAATCAAACAATGAAGTGTCAACATAAAAAACCAAAAACAACTGCCTTATTTTTAATTTAAAGACTGTCGTTTTTGGTCATTGAAAAATAAAGCAACAACCCTGAAAATTGGGTTAAGGCATTTTTTAAGTAATATATGTATTCTGGTACAAAAGGATAACATTTTTTTGTGTTTATCTTTGTTTTTAGTTAGTGTGACGATTTTGAACAAAACTTTGAATCATGACCGCAGCCTACTAGTAATGTGAATAAAAAATATCAAATGGGAAGTGTTTCAGGTTATCATTTCCTCATGTTCTTAAATTTTGAAAAAAAAAACACAAAAAAAACCGGATATACTGAGATAGCGATGGAAACTAAAAGCGGTAGGTAAACGTCTAGGGCTCCGTTTGATTAAATATGTTCAATAAGTAAAGAATCAATGATCTACTAGATCAGCGACAAAAATATTAAGTGCGAGGCTAAATTAAAATATGGAGCAGAAAATATGTATCCAAAAAGCGAGGAAAACAAGTATAAAAAAAGCGAGCACCGAAGATTCGGTTGAATTAAGTCTGCCCACCCCCCCTAATAAATGACAATGAAGCAGTTTCCACAGTTTTAGAAGCAGCAATCAAAACATGAAAACGGAAGAATAATTAAGGGATTGAATGTTTATTCAGTCAAAATTTAAAGTTAAAGCATGAATCGTTACTTTCTTACATTACGTTTACTCTTGACATTATTTCCTTAAGTTGTTTTTAAATCAACTGACCCAGTTGTATTCAGCCTAGGGAAGTTACATTTCGGTCCAGCTACGATTGGAGTTACAATCTTTACCCTTCGTGATGGAATGTTATCTCCTGTTTTGGATTGTGTAGACAGTCAGCACGGTAATAGGACAAAGATAGATAATAAACAAAGATGGTTTTGTTTCTGAATTTTACCTACGCAACACCCGAAAAAAATATTTAAAACATGTAAAAGATCATATAGTTCACGAGATAAAAGACAGTCCTTTCTTTGGAGACTACCATACATGATGTAACTAGGTTACTTTTGTGCTTAAAATCCAATTAAAAAAAAGTTTAAAAAAAAAGAAAAAAAAAGAAAAAACGAAAACACACTTTTCTTAAAAGATTTGTTATACCCAAACGATAAAGCCAGAATATTGTTAATTTCAATTCTCATTTTTCTGTTGTTGACCAAATTGCGATTTAAAACTCTGTTTAAAACATATTATCTGCAAACAATAAATATTAAGATATTAAGGTAGACCACTCCTAATGACTTTGTATCACTTTAACTTTGAAAAGTATTCAAATAGGCAAAAATCACTTGTCAATTGCATTGAAAGTGAGGGATGTGGGTTCAAACCCCCAGAAGGGGCATATCTTTGTCTTTTTTTGTCTTCATGTATCTTAGATCTCTAATGGAAGAAACAAAGTGTTTAATTTAAACATATAATTATTGTAGATATTTTTTGCTGATTATAACTAAATTTTAATTGCAAATATGATACCAGATATTTTCATACCAGAAGTTTAAGAAAATAAAAAGTACACGGTAAAAGTTGGTTATATTTTTTTTTTGCAAGATCAACCAACATACCTTTAAGAAAATTTAGGCAAACTCTTTAAACAGCCCCTGATTTTTGGTAAATTTTATGGATATTTTGAATAAGGCTTTGTATACAGGGGAATAGTCAATAAGTGTTTTAAATTGGTTGGGCAGGTTAACACTTGGGTAACACTTTTATAATATTCAAAACAGTTTGTTTAGAAACAATCATTTTGCTCGTATAATGTGTTACCTGAATGTAACTTTTTGTTTTTTACAATGAGCAATAGGGAAACATTTTTCATAATAATGATATTATGGATTATTAAGAGTTTCCTCATTTCTGAAAAAAAGCCCCTCTAATAGTAGATTTAGTTCAGAAAAAATGTCCATAACTCATAAACAACACGGTAAATTTTATTTGAATTTTGCATACAGGTGAATTTAAGGCATATAACTGTCCTTTGTTGTCATTTTTACAATTCCTTGTAGTGCCAATTAGGAGTGGTCTACCTTAAAATTGATAAATACAGAATCCCTAAAGAAAGCCCAACACGGCAAAATTGAAAATGTTGCAGGCTCGGTTTGATTGAGCCTGTTCATGGGCGGTACTGGAAAGTGCAAGTTACCGTCCACGCCCCCTAGCACCGGCTTAAGCAGAATTCAACATTTAAACGTGAAATAGTAAAATTTTGAATTTAATCTTAAAGTTAATCTTCGTACAGCCTACGTATGTTCACAATTTGAAAAGATTTATACTAAAGAAGTAAAACTTAACAAATTTGTTTAATTTAACAATTGAAGGTTATGAACTCTAGATTGTTTTATTTGCATCGATTACATTTTTTTTATCCGAGCATTCGATTGGTTACTTGAGCTATTTCTATTTTTTTCTTCCTGTTTGAATTGTCCTTTAAAAAAGTTTGCGCAAGGTACGAGGGTCAAAGGCTTTTCGATCCTTCACGAGGTAAGAGTTTAAGTTCTTTATCATCTTAACCTAATTACATTATTTACATGATACAAAAAAGATAATAAAAAATGTCACTCAACACTGTTGCCATATCTCGATTCTTGATATAGCAAACTTGCCTCCAATAATTTTAACAATTTTAGAAAAAGAGAAATATTGGAATAAACATATTATTACGTCTTGATATCAAATTGGCATTTGGCTTCACCGCTGATTTGAAATAATGTGGTGGAAAAATTAAGTGACATTAATAGATGGTTTCTTTCAAAGAAGATAAAATTAATAAAAAGGTATCCAGAAAAGCCGGTTAGGTTTATCGACAACCGATATATGATAACAAATTGCTAAAATCGGCGTAAAAATCAATCGATAAAAACAAATTTATAAGTGATTTGATGTAATTTTAAAATAATATGATCAAAGAGCAGATCTTTTAAGAGTAAGAAATGGCTTTTAATTAATTTAATGAATTTCATAATTGTCTAATTTAAGATGACACATGTTTGTCAAAACGTGTTTATGTGTGTCTTAATCATTGTCGGTGATCTTGTATAATGTGCAGACGAAATAATGATGAAGATATATATAAATTCAAAAATACTTATTTCAAGCAATATATTTTGTGTTTTATAAATGTCATCAATGAAATAATGCTTATTGTTTTGAAAACAGTTCTTAAAAGAATATTTTATTCGTGTTGCTTCATGCATTACTTTATTTATTGAACTCGTTGAAAAAATAAAATGTTTCCAAGAGGCTCGCATGAAATAATTTTATTAAAAATGTATTAAACCTATGCTCATTTAGTATTTTCTCTGAATTACATTATCTTAAATGATAAGAAAAAAGAAAACAAGATTTAAATCAATTGCCTCCAATAATATAAAAACGTGTTTATGTGTATCTTAATCATTGTCGGTGATCATGATTTCTTTGAAATATGAGTGCAACTGATCCTAATGTGCAGACCAAATAATGATGAAGATATATAAACATTCAAACATACTTATTTCAAGATATATATTTTGTGTTTTATACTCCAACATTCAGGGTAATAAATTTTGTATTTTTCCACATTCCGACATTCATGTGAGGGACTTACCACAATGATGCTTTACAAAGGTAATATTAAATATTTTACTTACTCGTTAAAATACTACAATCTTAATTTCTGATTACACGACTTTCTTCCGGATAAATTTAAATATTTTAACACTCATTGAAATAATTAAATGTACGTTTTATCTATTAAATATAAGAACTTCTTTTCAGTAACATAAAATTACATCTAATTACATTCATTTATCAATATAAGAATATCAATATAAGTGTTAATAGTTTTAAATTCTCTTTTTTAGGATTAATGCTTCTATTGGCTGCTGCCCCTGGAAATGTCGGTTTGTACAATAATTAAATTAGTGTTTCTTAATCGTAAAATAATCCAAAGTACAGTTAATTTGGTTTATTGTTACCTGTTTACTAACAGATGTTCAAATACCCCGTGCTTATATTTTGATGTGATATTATTTGCGTTATACAAACGTAACGTAAAAGCGCGCTTAATGTCAGCGCATCAATGAAATAAATGTTATTCGTGTTGCTTCATTCCTTTATTTATTGAACTCGTTGAAAAAAATAAAATGTTCCCAAGAGGCTCGCATGAAATAATTTTATTCAAAATGTATTAAACCTATACTCATTCAAAATCCTTTTTGAATTACATTATCTTAAATGATAAGAAAAAAGAAAACTAGATTTAAATCAATTGCCTCCAATAATATTAATTTTTTTTAGATTAAATAAAGGGTACAAAAAGTTATCATATCCCAAATTCTTGCTTATTATAATAAATACTTAAAAATGCGGACTCGTTAATAAAAGAATGTATCTTTTTGATATTATTTGTGTAATAACATGATACTTAATTCAATTTTTAATGTTTATATTTAAAATGATCCAATTTATTTAAAATGATGCAATTATATTTTACAGCTTCCCTGTTTTGTTATTCGTGTAGCAACGTTGAAAGAATGGACAGTTGTAAAACTGTGAAAACATGCGAAAGTGGAGAGGTATGTACACATGGGTACCTTACACTTTCAAATATAAACACGGTAATTATTTGTAATTCGTTCGTGGGATACATAAATTCAGTTAAAAGGGTATCGTGTTGGCATTATCAAATAATACTTGAAAGCGACAAAGCGAATAGCAAATATCGCTCTTGTCTCGGCGATCAATGAAGTTTGACGGACTCCACCGGGAAGTTATAAAGCAAAAAAACAACAACAACAAAAAACAAAAACAAAAAAAAACAACAACACATACCCAAAACACACACATATACACAAAGTACCCGCAGCTTTACTTCCCCTGATCAGGACTAAACATAGATACAAGCGTGACGTGACTGGTGCGAAGAGCTTGTCATGATATTGTCACGTCATTCCAAACGTTACTTAGACTATACATCAATAACATGACTTGGTTACCAAGAATATGCGTTATCTTTATTAATGTCACACAATATTCTTCTATTATTTCAAAGGATAAATACACACATATTTTTCAATATATACAATAATGATTAACGAATTATGTATGGTTTAGATATCACGTGTATTAAAAACAAGGCAGGTGCAACTACGTTCCAAAAATAGTCACACTTAAATAACTTTTGTTTAACATAAGTGTGACATCATGGCGCGTCAGATCATTATTTGTAGCAAGTAAACTGGTTATTCCCTTGTTTTCTTCTTAGTTTCGTTCAATTTTTTTTCAATGCAAGCAATTAAGAATTATCTCCGAAAGTCCTTCAACCGTGTGTGATATTATCGTTGAATTTGACAAAATGAGTTAGCTCTTTAAAAACAGATTCAAATCGAGGAAGACAACTTCAAGCCAAGTGATAGGAGTTTCTAGCAGAGTTGCCCTCGAATAAATATTAAATGTTTTTGTTTCTTACAGACGTGTTTCACGCGCTTAGAGAAGAAAGGAGATTCTGTTTCATTCACAATGGGATGTACACAAAATGAGGTAACATTTAATATTAGTACTTCAGTTCTTAATGATATCTTATGTAATTCAAAGAAAAAAATATAATGAGTAGTTACAAAAATGAAAGGCATGCTATGATGTAGTGGTCTGATAAATGTAAGTATATTGTGAGAAACAGGGGCAATGGTGTTGGTAGAAAACTCTACCGAAAACCGTTATTAAGTAATAAGAGTATTGATCATGCTTTGTCATTGAATGTTTAAAGCTCAAAAGCCCGACAACAATACTAACAACAAGAATAAATATAAGTTTGTTTTATATATCAGTTACAAATGTTTTATTTTAATGCCAAGAAATTTCTGTGTAATTGATTATCATTCTCTTTACATGAAGTTACATATCTGCATTAAGGCGCTTACCTTAAAGACAAGGCTTCAATTACATCTTTCGTATGGAAGTGTCCTTTGAATTTAAGACATCGTTGCCTTAGAACTAGTAATGGCAGCGGTAGAGCAAAGAACTTGCATGTTAATATTACTTTTGGTATATGGCAAATTGTTATTAATTATGCATTTCTTTACAGAATTGCGGTAACATACCCGTGTACAATAACGTATCAAAGTTGAGCAACGGTCAACTAATACAGGAATGTTACGAATGTTGCGGTGTTGGTCGGTGTAACAATGACTTGTGCAAATACAAAACACGTAAGTTGAATCTGTATATCATTTAAACTGAAAGTAAACAGCAACAAACGTTTGTAATTCAATTCTTTTTTTATATGTAACTTTTTTTTATTAAGTAAAAATGTAATACTGTCGGTAATCCTGACTTGTACACAAAATTAAGATTAAAAAGGGCATCAAATCTACATGGCTTAGATTTAAATTTACAAATTGTTCTCTTAAAATGGTCTATTTCTGTATTTATATACCTGTTTGCATACTTACTAACTTACCTTTTTACTTGGTCGTCAAATAAGCGCCCCCTTGCAGTGACATTCAAGATAACTGTCCATTCTGGAACGAGGCCTTCAACATATGTGAAGAGATTCATAGAGCTAAGCTAATTTGTCGTAAATTCTGCAAACTGTGTGATCTAGGTAATTATTTTTATGCCTTATCCATATTTATATAAATACTAAAATATCTTTAAAGGCATGACCTTTACTATATAATGTATAAATTTATCGTAATTGTTATAAATTACACACGTCACCAAGTATGCGTCCGATTTTATAAATAAAGAGACAATGTACATGTTCTTCAAACAAAGTGCGATCGTTTTTGTGACTCATTCACACGTTTGTTACTATTAATTCAAGTTGATGGAAACTGGGCAGATTGGTCGTCGTGGTCATCATGTGACGTTACATGCGGTCATGGAAAACACACACGCATTCGAACATGCACAAACCCTGCACCTGTATATCAAGGGCTAGATTGTAAAGGAAGCAGCTCGGACACTAAACCTTGTACTCGACCTCTATGTCCAGGTAAAAACTGCTTGCGTGTTCATTTTTCATTTAAGGTTTGTTGAATACAATCTTAAACATAGAACTTATAATTCAACGAGTTGTACTGGTTCAGTTTATAGTGTTAACGTGTTATCATATTTCAGTTCATGGGGGCTGGGCGGGATGGTCAAGTTGGGAGTCATGCCCTGTAACATGCGATATAGGAATACAGAAGAGACATCGTACATGTACAAATCCACCTCCTTTACGGCATGGCGACCATTGTTTTGGAGACACTAGTGACGTGAAACTGTGCAAACAAAAACCCTGTGATGGTACACATATTTTATTGCATAAAACAAGCAATATATATAATCATCATACACATTCTTATCAGTCTGTTAACGAAAAAGAATATTTTTGATAGATTTATTTGCACATATGATTCTTTCATGAATTTGAGCTTAACACATTCAGCTGTACAACTGTTTGCTTTATTCCGTTTTAATGATGAAATGAATATATCAAATCATATTGATATATAAAAATGCATGATTGTCACTTCGTAAAATGTTGCAAGTCTGACAAAGAATAATAAAACTTAAGTTTTCAGGTGGCAATTTATATTGAGAAATACGATTCTAGCTGTATTATGAGATACAATTACCGGCACATGCCTTTCATACACCGTTGAATTGTGTGCATTATTCTGATAGCAACCACATTGCCTGAACAAATCAAATGATAATGACATGAAATACGTACTTAAACTACCTGAATATTACTTTAATATTTTGAAAACATTTTGTAGTAACGAGTTTGAAATACTATACACTAATTATATGAAAATAAAATTTTAGCATCGAATGGAGGTTGGTCAAATTGGGTCACATGGAGTACATGTAGCGAATCTTGTGGTGTTGGAGTAAAAACCAGGTCAAGGTCATGTACAAATCCAGTCCCTGGAACTCATGGAGAGCCATGTGTTGGAGATCCTTTGCAAGTAGAAACTTGCAACGAAGAGGATTGTCGTAAGTTATCACAAATAAAATTATTCTAAGTTCTTCAGGCCCAAGAATATGTCCAATTAAATAAATAAATAAATAAAAAATAATTAAATTAAATAAATTGAATAAATAAATAAATAAATACAGGTATCAAATGTACTATTTCGTGCTAGGTTTGATGAAAAAGCAGCTTTACTTTAATTTTCCTCTGGAGACATTTGAAATAATTTGACGCCAATACGATATCAAATCCCTTGTGAAATGATAAATTTATATCAAGTTGACTATGTATTACATATGCGAACTTTTCTGAACATTTCCTGCTTTTAAAACACAGAAAAAGTCCATTCTTGTCATTGTGCGATGTAATATGTACGTATGAACTTTTCAGAAAGTGTGGCTTTCAACGCTTACTATGTAACTGTCTGCAGTCCAGTGTCCGGTCAGACAATGATATTTTCTAAAACTCTTTTGAATGAGGGAGATGCATACAACACTTCGACTGGTATTTTTGTCGCCCCAAGAAATGGGACCTATACATTTGACGCACAAATGTGCATTGTTAATCAGAGATACATGCAGTTTGATATAATGGTAGGATCAACTGTCCATGCGAGTGCCTATGGATATACACAATCCGGCACAGAATGTCCGACAGCACATGCAATAGTAAAATTAAACACAGGTGATAGTGTTACTGTTCAGTGGAAATATTGGTCATATTCTACAATTAGCGTTATTCCGCAAAACGTTCACTATAGAAATTCATTTTCTGGAAAATTGTCAAACCCGTAATGCATATTCGAAATAGTTTGATTATTGATATAACCGGTCTGATGATAGTAAAAAGCAAGGAAAATTACATATGAAAACTTCTTGCCATTCCGTTGATGAAAAATATTCTACATATCCAACATATTCAATGTCTTATAAACGAGAATTTTTCCTTTTTATTTATAAACTATAAGACTATTCTTTATCTAGAGTAGATATTGACACTGAGAATAAAAAAATCAGATAAAGAAATTTGATATGATAAAAACGACGACCGAACGCTCTTTTTTTTAAATTTATAAATTATTTGCAAACACCCGTTTATATCAAATGTTGCTTTCAATATGGTATTTTTATCTATAATTGTATAACCTTGAATGAAGAACTCATATACATGTATATATATATAAATACATATATGAATTTTTACATTTTTATTGTGTATTTTTTACCATATTGTTTTTTATCTATCATACAATTTTAAATTTAATGCGTAAACTGGCAATTAAAAAATATAATGAAAGGATGTCAAAGCCATTCATGAAAGCAGCACATAAAGATATGTTTATACTGTTATCTTTGTATAATATTATTTTTTAGAAGCTTCATTTAACACATCTGGACGAGTGCTGCTTTAAGTACCATATCATTCTTTTATATATATTTTATTTGTAAAAGATTAAAAATCAGAGATCGTAAAAGTGTGTTTATTTGAGTATTTAAAACTGTATAGCATTTTTAAAAGGCCATTTTGTATCACTGTATAATTATAGACACTACATTTCTTCATATATCAATAATATCTAAATGAATGAACTGTTTTTGTGAAAATTGCATTTATTTTCTTTATAAAATAGGTATATCAGATGTAAAAATGTTTTCATGTAAATTATAATTTCTAAAAATGTATCAATGAATATTTTACGTATAATTATATACCTTATACTGTATTATCTTATTGTATAATACCTAAAGAAATAACTGTTTTTTTTTGTTGTAAAAATTGCATTTTTGTTCCTTTATATAATAGGTAAATGTCACATATTCGTTTCGTTGCTTAAAGAGTATCACTATGTTTATCAGATGTAAAAAATGTTTTCATGTTATAAAAATTTCTAACAATGCATCATGATCAATGACTATTTTACATATTATTTTACCTTGTATAATCTTATTGCATGTAATATTTATTTGCACATGAAACATGTTAACGTTACAAAAGTTACAGTAACCAAAAGTAATTTCTTTGATAAGTGTGCACATCCTAAAATAATAGTTTCCATCTCATCAAAACCCATTACATATATTGACAAGAAGAGTTGGCAATTGGAAGAAGAAAAAAATGTTATTTTA
The DNA here is from genome assembly GCF_026571515.1 of Ruditapes philippinarum. Lineage (NCBI taxonomy): Eukaryota > Metazoa > Mollusca > Bivalvia > Venerida > Veneridae > Ruditapes > Ruditapes philippinarum. Next base: position 34,030 of record NW_026861721.1, on the reverse strand, counting down.
CGATAAAAGTATTGTTATTATTTCATTGATCCTTTGAAATTCTTTTTAAATTATTATTTAACAATTTTGCTTCAGTATCTAATATCTGTGATTGTGTCAGACATAATGATATAATTGGAAAATAAAAGTAGTAACATACTGTGTGGTGTTTTTCATTTGGTAAAGCTAGATGTTCCAAGAAAAAATCATCATAACCACTTATGATTTATTGAAGTTATACAAAGTCAAAAGAAAGCTAATTATTTTTCAGTAACAATATTACAATTGATAAATTGTACTCTTTCTGTAAACCATGTCTACATACTGATAGTTTGTATTCATTTCTATGAAACATGATGTTTTAATGCAATAAAGTAAATTATAGTGAAAGAAGTAAAAATAGATGTTCACCTCAAAACAAATTTGTGAAAAAGTAGAACATAAGTGTGTTCATAGGTCACTTATGTATTCACTTTATTCAACGTTCATATATTGACATTATTATGCTAATTTCATAGATGTCAATGTTGTATTAATAGCGTGAGACTTGAAACACACTAAATTCCATATTCAGGTTGATACCGAAAAAGGTGCTTGAATGATTAGATGCTAGAATAGTGCATTTTTGCTCTCCGTAATGCGCTTTAAAACGCACTTTAAAACACCAATTTCACCTTTTTACACCGATTCATATACGATCATGACTAAAAATATAAAAATTGTCGAAAAAAGCGGTATTTTTTTCTACTATGTATTCATAATTTCTGCAAGCGTCTTGAGTTTTTGATCCAACACTGTTGTGAGTTAAATCCATGTTAAAAAGTACATGTACATAACAATTATATGAAAAATAAATAGTTTCACAGACCTTTTGGTGAGGAAACTCTTGTTATTGTGAAGGAGTATCCTGAAAACGTCTCTTTGACCATGACCATGTGGTATCAAATAAATAGGTATAAACTTCAAATGAAGAATGTGAATGTTAAACTGAATCCCAGAAAAAAACTAAATAATTCAATGATAACAAAGTGGTGGTCTTTTTAATTCCATACATAATAGTCAATTACTAGCTAAACAAATGGAGCAAAGGATGGTTCAGCTTTATGGCATATTGACAACATTTTCGGTTGACTGCAGTCTTACCAGGTTTTAATACGTTGGTAAATCATTTAGCGTTTGTGTTTTAATAGTGAAATCTCTAAAATTTCAAACGAACTGTTTCAAATCAAATTACAAATCTAGCGGGAAAATGTTTAAGCTGTCATTTCAGTGATATTGTTTTTGGGACAAAATTAAAATAAAATGATTCCTGAAAGGAAAGTCATTAATAAATTATTTAGGATCCAAACAACAGTTTATTTGATGTTGTCACAGTCTACCAGTCCCTTATGAATCCTAGTCATGAACTTACTTACCAGAATTGGTGTCTAAATGTTCGTAATTTAGATATTATAGAGAGAATAATACTCTTATTATACTAGGTAGAAGTCTCAACCACATACACGAAAAACGAAATGAAGTTATCATTGATAAATTGATGCTTAAAAGGAAAGGTGTACATAAAGTAATATTTTTTTTAAAAATAGTCTGTCCTTGAAAACGGGATAATTTGATATATGATATGATTTTCATACATCATACGCTTGAAATTGGTCTCTATGAGCTAATGTACTTCAAATATAATATTTTGCACCTATCCGTTTTTTGGTAGGAAACCCTTCCGGGACTTTAAATTCTATCATCTCATAAAAGCAATCAATTATCATCTGTTGACAGAATTATCATTCTTAATAATTTATGCTGTATGCATTAACGGGAAATATAACTTAAGACGAGTACTTTAATATAGTTTTGACTAGTTTTGTCCATGCTCCAAAGCATGCTTCATGTTGTTAATACACACAGGTAGTGCCCTAAAACACTGTGCATCATTGCAAGGAGTTGAGACCTTTGCTTTTATTTTCAATTTTCATTTGCCATATCAAGTTACTGGTCAATGTTCTCAACAATCAGTAAATAATGAAACACAAAGAATGTAAATGTCATACAATATATTTTTCGTGTAAGCTATCTTTAAATAAAGATATATAAATGTTGTTCCATGTGATATATGATAACAGAAATGAAAACAATGTCCTGGACTTTTTTCTTTAATATTCATCAATACCCAGAACATACATTTTCCTTACATTATTGACGTGCTTTTCTTGTACAAATGCGCAAAACGTAATGCACCATAATCTTCTCAAATCTAAGACCTATGTACATGCAAACTATTATAATTGTTCTGCTTTTCAATGTAACACAAAATAGAATAACTCCTTGCTCAAATGGATTTATTTCTATTTATTTTGGTTACACAAGCTTCGACAATAATATATGTACAGTTCCTGATTTCCAGTTTGATACCCTAATGAAATTAGATAATGGTATCTATCTTATCATTAAACAACTGTAGCGTGAATTTAACATTGAATAAACAATATAGTTTTAATTATGAATCACTGATAAAACAGTACAACAATTTCATCGGTTTCAACAATATTTGATATATGACTTATAGAATTTAGGTCAATTTGGGTCAAAGACAAAAAATAAGCAAAATGTTTTATTGTGAAAAGTGTGCCTATGTTTTAAGCAAAATATCCCATCTCAAACAAAATCACAACATGAATAAAAAACCTTATCAATTGTGTTAAATTTAAAGGTTCCATGAGATGAAAACTCAAACGTTTTTCAAAATTAAGTTCAAAAGGGGGTTTAAAAACACAGTTCTAATGATGCAAATCGTTGTTAACCTTAAACAGTCAAATCCGAGGGTTTATGATGATATTGTAAACCAGTTTGCTTTTCCCTGTGGTTTAATTTAAACAAAACTCGAGGGTTGGTTGTTCGTGATAAATTTGTCCTAGGCACTTAAATATACGATACACTGTCCATTAAATCAACATCACAATCATATCAATACATACAGGTAGCATATATATAGCATAGTATATAAATGTGTCCTGAAAATATACATATTAAGCATTCCTTATCATCATCAATTATATGATACAATACATTGAATTTATTTGAATATATTTAATCCATTAAATCAAAGAATAGAATAGAGAAAATTAGAATCCCTAAAGAAAGCCCAACACGACAAAATTGAAAATGTTACAGGCTCGGTTTGATTGAGCCTATTCATGGACGGTACTGACAAGTGCAAATTACCGTCCACACCCATATCACCGGCTTAATTCTATGTGGAATAATCTAAAAAGTGTACCCTACCTCTAAATACGCACGTACATGTTTATCAATACAAAAAATACATAGCTAGATATATTCACATCATATTGAACTTGCATAGAATGTCTACTTAACCAGTCATTTATAAAATTGTATACAATGCATGATTACCTTAAAAGTCTACAATTATGTTGTTCTAAAATCTATGCCGAATCACTTTTAAATATAATATAACATACCAATTGTGGATCAAACTTCTGCTTCATCACACCTGTCTGTCACACTATGATGTAAATTAAGCTCTACTGTACTTATAAAATTCAGTGCATTACAAATAGAAACTGAACCAGAAATTTCTTTGAAATATTAGACACGATTATTGCTAACATCTTGAACTATAACATTCGAGAATATTTCTAATTTACACAATTATAACTTTAAAGAACAAATGAATAAAACATACTGTTTCTTAATTCTTCAGTCCTTAATTTCTAAGTTTCATTTCACAATGACCAATAACTTCTGATTACACAAGAATGACCTCCGGCGACCCTAACTTTTGGAGGGAGATATTATGGATAAGCAGATAGCTAAATGGTCAAAGGGACATCATCACAGAAAGTAAAGTGTAAGATTAAACAAGGTTGACAGAGTGATTACACAAAGAATGACCTCCGGCGACCCTAACTTTTGGAGGGAGATATTATGGATAAGCAGATAGCTAAATGGTCAATTGGACATCATCACAAAAATCAAATAAGGTCGACAGAGTGGTCTTCCTTTGAAATTAACAATTAACCCTAAAAACACTGGGTTACAAAATATATGCATCATTTCACTGTCGAAAAAAAATCAACAAAAGAAAAACATACGTCGAAATCAGTTATTCCGCGTTCAACATGCTAATTGGACGTTATTTGATAGTTATTTCATGATAATAATTCTACCGAGACAGTCATTGTATAAAGCTGTTATACATTGTGACCTGAGTCATGCATCGACAAATGGTCACACGAATCTTTACGTTAATGCATGTTTTGTCCTTTTTGGAATGTATACCTGCGTACACAGTTTTTATGCAAGAATAATATATTTAACTATATTTAAAACAGTTAGTAACACATGTTTACCTTTGAAGTGAATTGGTCAACAATGAGCACATTTATCGTTATATTAAATATTGATACAAACAGTAGAAATGTATATTTTTTTCAAATAATTATGGAAAACAAAATGTTAATGGAACTCTAGAGTGATTCATATTTAAAATATACTAGTATATAATGAATAATAACATTTGTTCTAGAACGCTTTATAAACTGCTATATATTAATATGTCATATCGGGTAATACATGCTACACTTAATCTACTTACAACATATATATATAATTATTTTGTAGATGGTAATTAATACTATCAACATAAATATTGATGGTATCAGGGCTCTCCATTATAGACCAATTCACTTTAAAATGAAGTGACCAATCACTTACTTCTATGATTCCCGCTTTGTATTTGTTAACACCGTCTTGTGGATTTCTTAACTTGTTAGCTAGTTGCATAAGTTATATATATCTTTCTTGGGGAGACCCTCGAGGATCGAAGACCCTTTTGGTAGGGCACCTGCTTAAACTTGACCAAGGAGCCTATTTCTTTTATACCATCCTCACAAACCTTACTTTATTTGGTTTCGGACCCTTGCCATTTAAAGGGAGACTGTAAAAATTTATATAAAGCACGTGCTCTATTATGACCGATGAGAGATTAACTTTCCGTTTAAAATATTCTTTTATAACAAATCGTATTCCTATTATAGCGTAAATTATTCAGGTTCTTTTCCTCCACTATAGCTATGCTTAAATGTTTCTTCCATTTCAACTGAATGTTTACAGATTTCATGATTTTTTTCTCCATTTTTATTATCTTAGCAGACTGTTGCTTATTTATTCATTCTTTTCCTAAGTCAAAACTGTTTGCAAATCAAACTTTTGCTCAATTACATTTAGGTCTAGCTTGATTAATAATTTGTCAACTCTTGATTTGATTAATGTTATATTGTGAGCTTATTTATCTTTGGTGTCTCTAATTTCTTTTTGTGTTGATCCTTTCTCATCTGTTAGTTCCAACTTGTTAAGTTCTATTTATATATCATGACTTGGGGTCGAGGGGGGGGGGGGCTGGAGGGATGGGGCGAGAGCGGTTATCATCTTTTGGAGGAGAAGTTGTTTTGACCAAAACTTTACACATATTTGGGTACTTTAGGTTTCAGATTTCTGGGCTCCTTGCCGGTGGCCCTGTGTTGCTGGCATGTGGGTGTTGCTTATGCTAAGCATCATTTATACTCTGTAGCAAATAACCGTTTAAACACGGATTTCTTTAGGACTAAGGCAGACATTTTTATAACATTTCCAGACTTAGTGTCAAAATAGTTTAAGTAATAGTAGCAAAAACGACAGACGTTCAGTGCTATTGGAAACGGTAGATAGCTACTTTAAGCGTATTCATCAATATTTTTGAAGTCTGTTTTTATATTGCGCATTAACATATGATAAAAAGTATTTTTGTACCAAAGAATCAAATACATTCATCTTTTTTTTACAAGTTTGTATGATAATATTATTTTTAAAACAATTGTTTGTTTTGTCTGTAAGCAAGAAAGATTTTTCAGATTACAAAAGGGAAGAGTTTCGTGTTATTTTCTATAGTGGTACAATTAAAATTATAAATGAAACAATAAGTTGAAATATATCACAAAATATTATTCAATTCATTAATGGTTTAAACAATTTTTATATACTCATACATGCACCATTAGACAATGTTACTAATTTCTTTACAAGGGGAACATAAAAAGATCTTGAAAGAAGGGATCCCCGACAAACAAGCAAACAAACAAACAAAAACAAACAAAAAACAAACACACAAATATGAGTCCCTTCATGAGAGATTATGGAAAGTGCAACATTTCTCACGCCCCCAGTATCTGCCTCACAAACATTCATCCATTAACATTTAAGATATTGAAAGGATCTGATCATATATCAACATGTAGACAACAAATAAAATTATATTTAAATGCGGAAATAAATACAGATAAATAAATAATAAATAAATAAATAAATAAATAATAATAAATACAGATGTATAATTCACGGTTAACGTTGAAGCAATTTTTAAAATAAAAAGGAAGATATAACAGGAATCATGAATTTATTTGTTTATGATATCTTTACGCTCTTGATAATTTCCCCAGGGACTTTTATTATTTAAATATAGCTCTGAAATTTTCCTTTAGATTTTGTTTTGAAAGTTTTACGTATCTGTCCATGTGCAGCGTAAGGAAGTTAAAGTTTATTTTCGGGTTGGTCACGATGATAATCTTCCTTTGTTTAAAAAGATGTTTTGGTCTAGTAAAGATCATGTGGTTTAGAGTGATAATAATCAAAGACAATCACTAACTCGGGTATGATTTAGGCCAGTTTTGTGCTTCAAAACAATAAACAAGTTTTTGTACTCAAACTTGTCAAACCTTAAGGCCAGTTAATTTTTTTTATTTTATTTAAATTGTTATATTTAAGTATAAAAGATTCAACCTGTAAATAAGAACTTTATGTTTTAATAGAAAAATGATCAGTAAATATAAACCATTACCACTGCCTATAATATTATTTAAAAATTTGCACACATTTTATTGTATAATTTAATATTTTGTAATCTGTGTCTTCTAAATGGAGAGTAAGTTCTGTTCTGTATTAAAGTAAATGGAATATTCCTCGACTTCTGTTGAGGATAAAAGATCGCCTCATCACCTTTTTGTCTTTTTTCTTTTAAGTTTTAAGCAACCAGGAATGGTAGGATTTTTAAATACAATAATGCTAAATTATAGGAAGAAATATGCAAAACGAGTTTGCAATTTTCATACAATATTTTTTGTTTTTATTGTTTTCGAGGGATCGTGGCTTTCATTTAACAATATACACAATGAGTTTTACGTTTCATGAATGTCATCATAAAATTGAATATTTTCTACCACTCATTTTATTTTCCTGTAATGTTAGTTTGGGTATGACACATGATCAAAATATTCTTAATTCTCTGTTGTCTTTTAAGTAACATTTCCTTCAGAAGAAATGACAATTTGATAACAAGGAATCTAAATTATGATATATTCATTGGACACTATTAATAACCAATGAAGAAAACAAACAAACAAACAAACAAACAAACAACGAGAACATCTGTCCATTATTGAAAATTATTGATTGGCTTACATTTTAATCAAGTTTGTCATATTGCTATAATATGAACATTAAGGGAGAAGCAGCTCGCGTAAGAAATAGACAAACTACTAAAAGTTTGCTGTTACCATTTTATAAAATACATTTTACAGGTTTCTTTCTAACAAAATATCTATAGATGGCGTCTAAGATCATGCAAGTTTGTTATTTTTTACAGACATTTTTATGATTAGGTGATAATTGTTTTAGATTACGAAGCTTCAGTTCGAATAACACTCTGTAAGCACAAACATGTACTTCTTTTTAAAAAAAATACTATTTCTTACCACGATTAAATATCAAAAACATGAAAATATAAAAAGTGATGATCACTAGACAACACAAAAACACAAGCATAAAGGTTGCAATTGCAGATTGTACAGTTCCCCGACAGTACATGTTAAAACGTTTTATTTTTTAATTTACAACACCATGTCAAACATTTAAAATCGGGGGAAAGACCTTATATATAAACAAGTTAATATCTTCAATAATGATGATATGTTAACTACAACTTGTGGTATAACTTAGCTTCTGATTATTATGATAAGTACCTTTTATCTAAAGGACATGCTATGTACTTCTGAAAATTGTGAGAAGCTCTCCTTTTATGTATTGATACAAATGTATTTCCCAGAAAATAATACAAGTGTTTGCTTTGACTTGGAACGACTTATATAAAATAAATATAAACGATTTAGATTGCACCTGATGATGAATGTCAAGAAAAGACAAATACAAAAATCTGGAAAAACTTTGATCCCTCGGAAGCATTAATCACAACAACAGTAAACTGCAGACTCGGTTTCATTGAGTCTGCACATAAGTCATTTCCAAATAAAACGTTTTAAGATAACAGTTTAAACAATTTATATAAGTGTATATAAGCAAAAACAAAAAATTGAAAAGTGTTTCAAGAATGCATTTTTGTTATACTGATATACAATATAAACTTTGCATGCTAACTTCGTTAAGTACGAAAGAAGCCAGATGTAAGACGTAAAACATTTGCATAACATTCTATTAGCCTCTGAAGCAAACACTTATTTTTCTTCCTGTTTTTATTTGTCTTTAAAAACACGTCGCATGCGCCCGGAGCACCAAAGGCGTTGCATGTCTTCACGAGGTAAGTGAGTATTTTCAAATTGTTTCTTTACCTCTAAATTCTACAAAATGTCAAAAGTGCAGCTATTATTTTAAAATACTTAATATCTAAATTCATAATGAATACCTTCAAAAATTTATTTATTAATAACAGATATTGCTCATTTGTTTTCAATAATTTCTTTTATAAAGAAATATGCATTTATTAAGTAATCTATTTTGTCAATGCTCTTAAAACATAATGTAATTTAATATTTAGAAATGTAACGTGTAAAACAACGTCGAATATTAAACTGCGATTGCAACTTTGTATGACATCTTTTGAAATGCAAAATAAACAATACACAGCTTTTAAGTTGATACTTAATACATTTTACCATTATTGAGAAATTTCTTGTGCAATGTATTGTCTAAAGTGAAATGAATATACATGTATTACTATTTTATTTGTTTAAAGTTATCTTCGTTATTAGACAGACATTGTTTTCAGTATGATTCACTTTATTCAAATAAAATCATAAAAATGAATAATATAGGAATTATCAAAAAATTCAATAAACATATTTTTGTTTCGTGTTATCTTCATTTTGTGACATACTTTGCGTTCATTATGGTTCATTTTGATAAAATTTAAATGTTATGATATGGGAATAATAGACAGAAATTTAAAAATATTGAATACAAAACATCGTAATTTTAATACATACTTGTTTTCAGCGTTCAACATTTAGGATTACTTGTGCAAAGGAAAAGCCACCATGATGCTTTATAAGGGTTAGTTTAAATATCTTTATTATAAATAATAAAAGCCCCATGTTATCAATTAACAAGACACAAAAACAAAAAAAAGCATTTTATGCAATGTTGTCATGATATATACTACAATTATCGATCCATTACAACCTTCGAAATTCTTACTTTATTATAATGTAACTAAATGTTTTCAAGTTTACTATACTATACTTGTACTACTTACTTTCTATGAGCTTTTAAAGAAACTCCACTGACTATTTAGAATGATCAATTTTGAGTCAATTTCAATAATAGAATAATTGTTCTGGAACACACTTAGTAAGTAAATAAACTGAAATTTTGCACATCGGTTAATGGGTTTTTCAGGATTTCTCCTTTTCCTGTTGGCTGCTCCTGGAGACGTTGGTAAGTTCGATTATATAAATTTCATGATCTTTTTATTATAAATAGACAAACAGAACTTGATAAGTTTGGTTCATTTTTATATCATGATTATAGGAAACAAGTACGAATATTTCTTCAGAGAAAATGGAGAAAATAACATTATTAGCAATAATTCAAAAGTAAATAAATTACTCATTTTAGTAAATACCAATGGTTTAAATAACTTAAGGTCTATAGTTTCGCGTCGGTAAAGGATAAATATACGAAACGAAGATAAAAGAATGAATCGTACAGGTTGTCTGGGTGAAATAACCCGAAACTACACTAACATTACAATGCATATAATATTTCTAAATGTAAATATTACAAATGATGTATTTTTTCAGCTTCATTATCTTGTTATTCGTGCGACAACGTTGACAGTTTAGATAGTTGTAAAACTATAACAACATGCGGGAAAAGAGAAGTAATAATATATTTTCATCTTAATATATATGGCCCTTTAGTATATGCGCTATTGGATTTTTTTTAAAGTATTAATATCGTGTTTCGGGTAAGAGTATGTAAGGTAAAAGTGTTGGCTTTATGATAATTCATATCGTTATTGACTAAAATGAAAAATATACCACGTACATATTTATATTGCCCGAGAGTCCAAGTGAAAATGAATATCCCAAAAATGATATTGTTTAAACAAGCCACTTAAAATTAACTTATTTGCAAGGATTAAAAAGATTCGTCAAGGACATTTTGATATTTGTTTGTTTGTTTCGGGTTTAACGTCACATCGACACAGAATAGGTCATATTGCGACGTTCAAGCTTTACTGGTGGAAGAAGACCTCAGGTGCCCTTCCGTGCATTGTTTCGGGCACGAACGGGCACCTGAGTAGAACCACCGACGTTTCGTAGGCTAGCTGGATAGCTTCCTTACATGAAAGAATCCAAAGTCCATGTTGGGATTCAACCCACTGCGGTGATGGGCAAGTGGTTTGAAGTCAACGACCTTAACCACTCGACCAACGACGTCCCAAACATTTTGATATATTTGGCTACAAAAATTAATTTGCTTCCCTGGAATACTTCCTTTATAATTCTGATATGTAAATTAGATATTTTAGGACTTAATGAATTGTTTTTGTTATTTTGCCATAAACAGTTAAACTCGAAAAAAAAAATGAAACAAGCAGAACCCCAAAAACAAAAAACAACAACAAAAAACAAGAAAAAAACATATAAAATCTTCATTGTATTGGCAGATAACGGATACAATTTCAAATGCATTCGAATGATAATCATGTAAATAAATCTAATTGTTTGAAAACGTTTAGATAAGTTGATGTAAATTTTGTCATGTTGTTTCGTTTGACATCTGACTTCTTTTAAGATGATATTTTAAGCGAATAATTTACTTTTTCGAACTTTTTTTATATTTCTTGTCAAAGTTAATTTCTCCTTTTACCTTCAGTCATGTTTCACACGTTTACAAAAGAAAGGAAAATCTGCCTTATTTACACTCGGATGTACACGAAATGAGGTGAGATACATTTGTTCCACTATTATATATTTTTAATTACTACTAATAAAATAAACACATTTGCCTTTTTCAAAATTATAAGACTAATAAAATATCATTATTAGTTTATATAAAAATGCAAATGATGGCATAGAGATAGCTTTGATTTAGCAATATTACTTTAATTCAAATTACTTATAATATTTTTGATAGTTCTTCACTTTGTTTCGACATAAAAACAAACACATACAACAAGTAATTTGCCATACAATTCTGGAAACAACAACATTAAAATTCTTTGCCTAATACGTTAAAGCTGAGCATAATAATTAATCACATTGGCAAACCTACATTCAAAAGCCATTATATTATCTATCTGTGATGAAACCTTTTCCGCAAATGACAAATATATAAGCACAAGACTTGTGCATAAATGATATGTTTTGATGTGAAAATTTTAAAACCGCATTTATGTTAAATCATACTGACTTTGCCTTTAATCATATCATCAGTAAAAATTGCAAAAACAATGTTTTAATTTTTTCAATGGAATGTTTTTACAATGAACACAATCATCTCCATTTTTACAGAATTGCGGTAGCATACCAGTATACACTTACGTGTCAAAGTTGAGTAGTGGTCAACAGATACAAGAATGTGAAGAATGCTGCGGTATTGATCGATGTAACAAAGACCTATGCAACCACAAAACCCGTAAGTAGCCTTATTCATCCTCTATCAGTAAATTTTCAAAGTTGGAATACTGATGGTTAATACGATTTTAGCTTGAGTATTCAAAGAATAAAGACAGCTATTCTAGTTCCCCGAGCGCCGGCGTCGGGGTCGGCGTAACCACTTAAGTTGAAGATTGCGTACAGCCTTAAATATTTTTAAAGTCCATTGACATATGACTCTGAAACTTCGCAAACGTGTATACCCTAACCTGTACATATGAGGAGGTAACTCTAACAAATATTTTGACAAAAATATGCCCCCTTTTCGACTTAAAATTAACATTAAAGTTTATGTACCACCTCAGATAATCCATTGATATATGGCTTTGAGATTTTGCACACTTCTTCACTATCAAAATCGCTAAATTTCACTGTATCAATATTTTTTACACATTTATACCAAATTTTACTACTAAGAGCTGGGAATAGTCGAGCACGCTCTAATAAATGTATATAGAAATGTATTTCCAGATGACATGCCCTAACTGTGAACGATTGATTTTCTCTTTAAGAGGAGAAGATTTCTTACTCACTCACCCGTTCGCTCGCCCACTCACATTAATAACGTCTTAAATAATTCATTTCAATTTAAGCACCCCCTTGCAGCGATAATATGGAAAACTGTGCATTCTGGAACAAAGATTTTGACATCTGTGAAGATATCCATAAAGCTAAGTTACACTGTCGTAAATTCTGCAAATTGTGTGATCTAGGTAACTATGATTTTTCTGTTTTTCTAATAAAGTGTTCAGAAAATCAAAATGCGATTTCTTTTATTATTTCTGTTTATTAATTTTTTTTTTAATAAAGATAAAGGTACTTAAAATTCGTAAAAGAATGGCAGTTTTTTTTGGAAAAAAAAGCACAGGTTAAGGGAAGAAGTGGACAAAATATCCACCCTTATTTGGTTTTGAAATTTTTCATATTGACTAAACCTAAGGTGAGCTTCATGCAGAAAAGGAAAAATAAGGTATCGTTTCCTTTCATTGCAAATTATCCGCCCTTATTAGCAAAAACGTCCAATTTAAGGGTAGATAACTCGAAAAATGAGAGCACCTAACGTTTTTCTGTTATCATATTCTAACAGCATGCCTAATTTAAAGAAATTATATTGAACTGTTGTAATTTTGCCTTTTTGTCTAAATGAAAATTCCCTAAAAGTCCTTATGTTTGATTTTCGTTTGCACACATCTACGTGTGCTGCTATTATTTATTTTAAGTTGATGGTAACTGGGCCGATTGGTCATCGTGGTCATCATGTGACGTCACATGCGGTCATGGAAAACACTCTAGAATTAGAACGTGCACCAACCCTGCACCTGCATACAAAGGTCTGGAATGTAATGGAACCGACACGGACTTTAAACCTTGTACTCGACCTTTATGTCCAGGTAGAATATACAATTAATACTTCATTTGTTAATTTGTATTTTCAAGTTTGAGCCACTTTGAGATTATTTTGTAAATATGAAAAATAAGTACCGTAAGATAATGAACAATTTATTGAATAAAATGGTATAATGAAACATAATTCGATTTTTCTTTGGGGTTAAGGTGCTTATAAATTTAGGATAGCAAAAATAATCAGTATGCCTTTTATTGAGCAAGGTTATATTATGCATTGCCAGATGCACTGGCATGTTGAGCAATTAGCATGGAAAATGTCACTGATACATCCAGAAAAATATTAAACCTAATGATATTTTTTATCTATGTATGAATTTAAATTCATATACAATTTCAGTTCATGGGGGCTGGGCGGAATGGTCAAGCTGGGAGCCGTGCCCTGTTACTTGCGATATAGGTATACAGAAAAGACATCGTAAATGTACTAACCCGTCACCACTACGACATGGTAACCATTGCTTTGGTGAATCTATGGATGTAAAATTATGCAAGCAAAAGCCATGTAATGGTATGTGTAAGTTTATATTTGACAAAATTCTTTAACGTGGTATTTAATTTAAAAACGTTAACTCTTCTTTTTTCATACTGAGGCTAAAGCCATTTGTCATGTACACTTTATTCTAATGTATCAACCTTATCTATTTAGCACGTTGACATTTTAATAATCTAAATATATGTCTGTAAATATTAAATTCATCTATCTACTTCAATATCTTTTGTTTCATTAATGAAAACCAACTGTCAGAAAATCACACTTATTGTACAATTTGGTGTATAAACTATAAGGTTATTATACATTCTTGAGTACACTTCGAGTAGACAACTGCAAAGCTTTATTGTACGAGAAGAAATATGTCCTGCATTTGTGAACGAGTCCATTAGAGTCAGTATTTAACATAATAATGTGACATGCTGTCACAGTCGATCAAAGTTTTAAGCAACAAGAGGTACAGAATTAATCAAGGGGATAAACTGATATGATTGAATCTAATAAAGATTAATAAATGAGTACCATATGGTCCAAACATTAGAAATTTACTTGTGTAGTATACTTATTATTGTTTAAATAGAATTAAACGGAGGTTGGTCTGCATGGAGTACGTGGAGCACTTGTAGCGTTTCTTGCGGTGACGGGTTCAAGACAAGGTCCAGATCATGCACAAATCCAGAACCTGGAATTAACGGAAAACATTGCGTCGGAGATAATATGCAAGTAGTTACCTGTAACAAGGAGGATTGCCGTAAGTAACTTGACTCATTAAAACGAATTTGCATGTTCAATTTTATATGCATATTGTTATTGAAATGCAACCATACTCATTCCAGAGGAAATTTGATACTTATATTTGTGTGTTGCTATATGATGCTTTTATTTACCGACTTTGAATTGCTCATAAACGCAAGAAAATTGTATATAATTTTATTACATTTATAAAATTTCTAAAGGTATTATGACTCAATATGAACTGTATGACCAAAGCCTTAGCGAAACACCGTTTTTCAAGGGAAGTTATCCTACAATCGTTGTGCAGAAGTTATATATCTGTAACACAGAATGATGTCTGTACTTGGAAGGAAATAATGAAAAACAGTGGAAAATCATTCACTCAAGACCCATGTAAAAAGATTCTTACGACCTCAAGCTTTCCACAAACTTTTGATATTATAACATGCCGCAAATGATATAATTATTGTTATTTAATAAAATAGATTTTTCGAACTTTATTGGTATAAAAACTTTGTATACTTTGTCGTATATACCGTGAAAAATGGATACGTCCATGACTTCCTTGTTAGCAACTTGTATGATTATGTCACCCAAAAATTTAAAGAGACATACTGTTCTTGCCATCGCCGTCTATCTGTTGTCTGTCGTCCTCTTAAAGCTTGTCCGACTTTCGTTTGTCAAACAGTTAAACTGATTTCGATAAAACTTCACAGGAGTGATCAGTACCATATGTTTATGTGTCAACTAGCTCTCCTTGTTAATAATGTTAATAATTATAAAAATTACAAAAAACCTATCAATTTATTGTTTCCTTACCAGAGCTAGACTCAAGTGTGATTTTTAACGCCTACTCCGGAGCTCAATACAGTCCACGAAGCGGCCAAACTATGATCTTTTCTGAAACACTATGGAATGAGGGAGTAGCGTATAACAATTCAACTGGAATATTCACTGCCCCTAAAGTTGGAACGTATATCTTTTACGCACAAATGTGTGTACCTATTGGTATCTATATCTATTTTGATATAATGGTCGAATCAAAAGTTTGTGCAACTACCTACGGATACCAATCCGCCAGCGGGCATTGTAAATCGACACAAGCGATTGTTAAGTTAATGGCCGGTGAAAAAGTATTTGTCAAATTGAATTCTAAACAACAATATTATAGAAATTCTCCGATTAGATCCTCACCATACTACAGGAATTTTTTCTCTGGAAAATATTCCAACCCGTAATTGTTTGAACGAAAAACCGATTTTAAAAAGCTATAATATATATGCATCAAATATTGCAAATAATTCATATGTGGATAATCCAAGTAAGAGTTCATTTAAGCTTTATTTATTTATTTTGCGGTTAACTTGATATTTTTGTATGTTTATATCATAATTTTGTTTCACATTTTATTAACCCCGCCGATGGAATCGGGAGGGTGATATTGTTTTTGAGTTGTCCGTCTGTTCTTCCATCCATCCGTCTGTCCTTCCGTCCGAATTTCGTTTCCGCGCTGCAAATACTGGCTGGAATTCAACAAAAATTGATGGTAACCATCAATACGAAGAGGAAATGCGCATATCGTGTATCGGTCCGACTCTTCAACACAGAATTATGGCCCTTAATTTGTATATAGAGCAATAATAGTTTCCGCACCACTCCTCTGCAAATACTGACCGGAATTCAAAGAAACATTATGGGAAACAGCAACAGAGGAGATACGCATATCGTCGCCTTGTTTCGGTCAGATCGCTCAACGCAGAGTTATGGCCTTTGATTTGTTATGCAATATGAATGTACAGCAATAATCGTTTACGTGCTATTTCTCTGCAACTACTGGCTTGAATTCAATGAAACTTTATTGAAATCATCAATACTAAGAGGAGATGAGTATATCTTTACCTTGTTCAGGTCAGACCTTTCAACACAGCGTTATTTCCCTTGATAAGTCATGAAGTATTCATATATAGCTATATTGGTTTTTTCTTTGTAACTGATGTATGATTTCAATAAAACTTCATGGGAACCATCAATACAAAACTGGCATAGAAAACCCACTAAATTATAGAGGAATAACTTTTATTAATATTCTATCAAAAATCTACTCTCAAATTCTGTTAAACCGCTTGACTAACTGGACTCAAACAAACGAAGCAATCATTGAAAATCAATTTGGCTCGCAGGCAGATTAATCAACAATTGATTGCTTTTATAATGAAAACTGGAATAGAACACAAAAACATATAGCAAAACACTCTCTATATGCACTTCATAATTTATTTATTATCTATAGCCAATTAAATCTCAATACAAAATAAAAATGTAACTTATTCGAAAGTCTTGTAGAATCAATTTTGAAATATGGCTCAGAAATATTTGGGTACCATAGTGCAAATGATATAGAAGTGATTCAAATTAAATTCATGAAAAAAAAGATTGCACTTTCGTAAATGTACAACCCCTGTTGCATAATATGGTGAACTAGGAAGGTATCATCGTCAAATAAATTTAATTAGATGTTGGATATGAATAGAAAAATCAGATGATAATACGTACATTAATTAAAACGACATACAATATGCTTAAAGATGATTTCAATAATGGTGATAACTATAATGGTCTTTATTGGGTCGGACATGTTCAACAAATGTTCAATGAAATAGGTGTGTCAAACATTTAGCTATCCCAAAATGCTGACCTCGTATCTTTTATCTTTACAAACTATTAAACAAAGAATAATTTATATATATTGGTATATTTGTATCATGCTGAAATTAGAAATTCAAATAGACCATGTAGACTACTGTCATATAGCTGGTATAAGAAAGAATTAAAAGTAGAACGATATCTAGATGTAATACCAAATAGTAAATTTGAAATAGCACTGAAAAGATTCCGATTATCATCCCATGATCTAATGATTGAAAAAGGAAGACATTTAAATATTCCTAGAAATGAAAGAATATGTTCAAATTGTAATATGAATGTTATAGAAAACGAGTACCCAAAATATACTAACCTAAGAAAAACTTACTTCAATCTATAGTTTTGCCATTGGCTTACTAAGCAAATATTTATCTCACTTATGAATTTAGACTCTGTTAAAAGTATAATCAATGTCAGCAAATTTATATACAAAGCTTTCCATATGCAACAATTCTTCTTTATTCCAAAACGTATTTCATTATCATAATTTTCACTGTTTGGTTTTCTTTTTATCATTTGTAAGAATTTTAAGTTAATACAATACAATGAAATGGATCTCCAACCAATCCATATTTGAATTGTTTTACAAAATGTATTTAATGAACACAAAAATTGCTCGCATATATGTAACAAAAGAAAAATATTCTTTGTAATATGTTTTACTATCGAAGTAACACAACAGATAAATGATAATAATGATGAGAAATATTGTTAAGGAACGACTTCAAAAAATCAATTATATTCACTCTGTTATTTTTTTAAAGATTAATTATTATAAATCATTTGTATCTGTTAATCATGTACATGCCTTTATATGCTTGTATTACATATTGAACTGACTATACATTGTATATGTTGTTACATTTAATGCAGAATAAATGTTATGTTGTATGTGTTTAACACGGAGTAATGGCCTCTGTTAATGTCCTTAATTTGTATCATGTACAAAGAATATTACTGTTTATGATATAATAAATATATAAATAAAGCCTTTTGTCTCCAGTTGTTGTGTAAGAAATAACCAGTACTCGGCGGGGGATATGAATTCAACGTGTATGCTTGTTGTTACATAATGACGAAGTCACAAGAACAACAATTTCAAGCCTGATATCTATGCATTCCCGCACTAAGTCTTATTGACAGAGACACAAAATTTGTCCTACATGTTAAATACTAAGGTTGTAGAGGCAAGGAATGCTTAAGTCTTATTCAATATTTGAAAATATGAATTGTTTCAGACCCAAAACAACCCGGAAGACTCTTGCATCAATAGTAAAAAAGATGGTAGTGCATAATAGTTTTCCTTTTTTTACTAGTGAAATGCAAATTATTAAAATGAAAATTTTGAAAGTGTTCTTCTCGAAGATATATATTAAAAACAAAAGATACACGTACCCGAAAGTAAAAAATAAGTTCAATATAAACCTGGGACTGTATCTTGAATCTGCGAAACTTGTGACAAACTGACAACGTTTTGAGGATATTTGTTTATTACTTTTCATAAACCTTTCTGTGTCTGTATATTATGTCTCTTTCATAACTGACATGAATTAAAATACTTCTATCTAAATCAGCATTTGTTTTTTATTTAAGATGCAAACAAACTGTTTGTTCGTTCTTCTTTTGTTTTGATTGAAATGCTGCTACAAATTAAGTCTACAAACTAGCTAAAATTTTGGAAGGAAGGTCACATCACACCGGTGTATTCCAA